>NC_061896.1:3122685-3433703 GCF_905147765.1 Vanessa atalanta
GTTAAGTGGCCACCACCGCCCATAGACAAAGGCGCTGTAAGAAATATTAACCATTCCTTACATCACCTATGCGCCACCAACCTTGGGAGCTAGATGTTATGTCCCTTGTGCCTGTGATTACACTGGCTCACTCACCCTTCTAACCGGAACACAACAATACAGAGTACTGTTATTTGGCGGTAGAATATCTGATGAGTGGGTGGTACCTACCCAGACGGGCTTGCACAAAGCCCTACCACCAAGAATAGGTAATAAGCATATACGCCGGTGTGGTGCGCTACAGCCCAGAGGATAGAAGTTTTAATTTGAATCATGAAAATAAAAGAATCACTGAATGTTCCAGTATTTGTAATTATATTTTATACACAGTTCTAATTAAATAATTATTATATTTATATTTTCATTGGAATTTGTATTTATATATTTGATATCTTGCTCAGAAGGAAAATGTGTCATAAGTATGATGAAGATCGTATCATAAAAAATGCATGTTTCGTTTGAAAATTTGTCTCATTTACATCCACTTTCCTGAAACGTGAAGGATAAAGCTGCAAGTGTTATCTCTCAAAAGGGCAGAAGGCTCGGGAGATCAAATTAGGTGACATAATTTTATTTACGAAACGCTACTTCGTATCGTTATTGCAAAACAGGGCACAGACTCAAATAGAGCCTCATAACTTAACGGTACATGGGCCAAATGTGTTACAACCGACCTTTAGAAAAATCTTAAGAAGAAAAAATGGCTAAAAACCTTAATTAAAGCGTGCTGTCACTCAAAATCTAAATATACTTTATACAAGTAGGCTTTCAAAAGCACTTTTGAATAGGGATTTTACACGATTATTTTTAAATATAAAGCTACCGGCTTAGAATATAGATTCTATTGAGAAACGGCGAGAATCTCAGTAGTTACACTTTTCCAATATTTTAAATACATCCACCAACTTTTTAGAAAGCCTTAGCCCAACGGTGGCACATTCCCAGGATGTTACGCCAATTGTTTTTTACGTGGTTAAGTACATATGTCATTTCGAAATCAACAATCGCTGTGACTACGTCTAAGCCCGCCGTTAGCACATTGAGCAGTTGAACAGAGATATATTCAAATGTCGTATCATTTTACACGACTGCACAAAAAGAAGTGCAGATGTATTCAGGGCTCATGTGTGTAGAAATGTTAAGAAATACCGCCATAATGTTTAGATGCCCAAACAGATTTGGATGTATGGGGCGACGAATCCTTACATTATTCCGAGTGACACTGTCTATAAATTATTAGTTTCATTATCGTTACACGCATTTTATATAATATGAAATGAATTGACCTTAACGAAATGTTTTAGTGCGAAGTTCCATCGCATCCTCAAAGATTTGTTTCGATTCCAGTAATAAAAGGTAATTTATAAGTGGAACTGGCATGAAGGTCTTTGTATACACACACAAATCCAGAAGTTCTGGATTCAAATCCAAGGTCGGGCCGATAAGATGTTATTAGGTTTATTTGTCGAAAAAATCTCAGTAACACTCTGGAAGTTGGAAGTTTGTACACTACCGTGCCTCATTGAGCACGTATACGTTGGTCCTATACCTGAGCTTTTTCCAGTCGTGTCGGATTCGCCGTGCCATCGGATTATTTAAGTGAAGGAATATAATGTATGCACCTGTGTTTTTGCACATATCTGTGCACTATAGTATGTCGTACGTAGTTGACTGGTGTAACTTTGAGATCGGTCGCCATAACTGCAATCATTCAGTGGAACTGTTTTATTTATCACCGGGAAAATACTTGTGTATCTGTCAAATGTATCTGACAATTATCAATTCAATTTTGAACCGAAGTCTCAATACTGATTTTCTATTGTAAACACTAATTGTAAATACAGCTTAGGTAACTAAGCTTAGTTCGAAATCATCGAATTCAAGGACAGTTCACCAACCAGCATTGGAGCAGCGTGTTATGGTATGCTCTAAACTTTCTCCTCAATTAGACCAGCAGTGGGAAATTTACAGGCTGTTACTGATGAATATAAGTACCTCATAAAACTGGGCCTAAAAGTATGATTGATTGTAATATTTTAGACTTGAATTCTTAACGAGATATATCTATTTACCTGAGGATCTGAATTTATTAATTTTATAAACTTTGTAATATTCAATCAAAAGTTAGATATATTTCAACTAAAAGCAATAGAAAGCGTTCCTGGGCTGGTTTAATTAAACACAAAAAGGTCGAAGCCTTTAAATACCTAAATCTTTTTATTGGTTATTTAAAGTTTTTTTTTTTTGTCAAAAGGTGGCAAACGAGCAGGAGGCTCACCTGATGGAAAGTGACTACCACCGCCATTGTCGGCCTTTCAGGAAAGAGTACGCTCTTTTCTCGAAGGTTCCCAAGTTGTATCGGTTCGGAAAAACCGCCGGCGAAAGCTGGTTCCACAGAGTGATTGTGCGAGGCAGAAAATGTCTTAAAAATCGCGCTGTTGTGGATTTTCGGACATCTAGGTGGTGTTATTTAAGTTCTTGCCATATTGAATACTCGCTTTAAAAAAAAGATAAATATTGAAAGAAATTAATCTATACGACATTGGTATTTATTTTAAATAAGAAGATTAATACCCTATCTGCCATATGCGTAATAACAACGGCAGGAAAAAATCGCTTTAAGCGGATTGAGACTTATATCCTTATAATCTAAAATACGAGGGATAAAGCGACAAATAGCTTGAAAGCTCCGAGCTTAGAATGCGTTTGTTTGGGAAGTATTGAATCAGTATTTAGAGTTTGGTAGGAAATTTTAAAATACTTTTAAGGATGATTTAAATGACAAAATTATCGGCTTACAAGCGTTTCCATCAAACATAACAGATTTAGTTATATTTTCATGTTTAATGAGCAGTTAATTTTAATTACATTATGGTTCGTTACCAATTAATTAGCGCGCATTGCATTTATTAGTTCACTGATTAAATTTTCGTTTATAATCTCGTATAATTATATTCTTTACATATACGTGACAGTTCTAATTATCCATCATGTCATTTCAAAAATTTTCCAATATATTAAAGTAAATAAATAAATATTGGGCAACATCGCATACACTACTCTGATCCCAATGTAAGTAGCTAAAGAACTTGTGTTATGGAAAATCAGAAGTAACGATGGCACCACATACACCCAGACCTAGATAGAAAACTAATGAATTTTTTTTTACATTGACACGGCCGGGAATCGAACCCGGGACCTCGGAGTGGCGTATCCATAAAAACCGGTGTACACACAACTCGTCCACGGAGGTTTTCAAAAAAGTAAATAAATAAAATGGATTTCTTTGATTTTAATTGAAGGCTTTAATCAAAAACTAGACATTTGCCCGGCTTCGCACGGGAATTGATGTAAGTATAATTAATACCCTAAACATGAATAATGTTTTCTAACAGTGAATTTTTTTAGAGTTGGTTCGTTAGTTCCGTAGAATAGTCTTACATACAATTGCTTTAGCACAAGTGCTTTAGCTACTTACATTGGGATCAGAGTATTGTATGTGAAGTTGTCCAATATTTATTTATTTGTTTAGTACTGTTGTGTTCCGGTTTGAAGGGTGAGTGAGCCAATGTAACATGCACAAGGGACATTACTTAGTTCCCAACGATGGTGGCGCATTGGTGATGTAAGGAATGGTTATTTTACTTACATTGCCATTGTCTATGGATGTTGGAGACTACTTATGCCCATTTCTCGTCCGCCTACTTATATCATAAAAAAGCGAATTAGTTACGTCATATCACAAACATCAAACCACTTCATTTATTTATGTTTTTAAAAAGCAATGATCTAGGTTTATATTCATGAAATGCTTTATCTCATTTTCAACATCTCTGTCAAAGTGACGCATAGTCACGCTACGTTCAAAAATAAGTTTTAATCCATTCCCTTCCAAACTGATCATCCTTCATCATTTAACGGTATTAATTTTTCCAATTCATTGTCCCAAACATTATTTTATTCTATTAAGCGATCCATCCACCGATCAGTCGATCAGGGTGTTAATGGAAACTGTTCCACCCCATTGTCGTTTGTCGGACGTGCGTCACTCAGTTCTCGTTAGTGGTAGACGCTCAAATTGAGAAACTAACCAAACTGAATTTAGACTGTACGATATCCGCTGAAGTCGTCCCGAAAATAAATTACCGTCAGTGACTTCACTCGACTTTACGGAGATAAAAACGATATGCAAGTGTTAGGTAAGGAATGTGTTCAGTCAAGTTGAATGAGTAACGAGCATCCAAACAAACAAAGTTTCACATTTATAATATTCGTAAGAGACGTGTATATTCCTATTGTGTTATATTATATTTTTGGTGTGTCTTGATTTTACGTTATCCTAATGTGCATACATGATCTTATGAGAGAAAGGAAGACTTGTCTTGACTTGTTCTTATGAGAAAGAGAAAAATAAATGTATTTAAGACAAATAACATAAGAATTGATAACATTAAGTGCTTAAATATATACACAAAATAATAATTAAAAAAAGTTTCTGTATAAAGAGAATAGATTAGACTACCTCGTTGTTCTACTGGCTAGATATAAAGCAAATTCCGAGGTTTTAAAACCAAAGGTTGGGACGAAATAAGTAGTTTTGTTCGAAAAATTCTTAGTAATAGCCAAGAGCTTGGAAGTTGTAAGTGTGTACACTTCCGTGCCTCGGAGAGTATGTAAAGCGTTATCGTAGGTTTTTTTCGTCCTATAAAGTTCTGGAAAAATTCTGGTAGAATTTTCTTACAAAGTATTCTATCACCACCGGATATGTTGATAACACCACCAATTTCTATGGGCGATGCTGACCATTAACCATCAGGTAGCCAGATGCATTGACTTTGCGAACACGGAAACTAGTTATTAGTTTACCTTTACTCGTTTAAACAATAGTTATAATTTGCTACTCGACCAGTCAAATATTAAAAACATCGCTCTCGGCTCTCAGCGGTAGCTTATGAGCTATCGCTGAGAGCCGAGATAGCCTAGTGGTTAGAACTCGTACATCTTAACCGATGATTTCAAGTTCAAATCCAGGCAGGCACCACTGAATTTTCATGTGCTTAATTTGTTTATAATTCATCTCGTGCTCGACGGTGAAGGAAAACATCGTGAGGAAACCCGCATGTTTGGAAATGGAATTGGCATGCAAATTTCAACGAAATTCTGCCACATGTGTATTCCACCATCCCGCATTGTAGCAGCGTGGTTAATATGCTCAAAACCTCAAAGCCTTAGCTCAGCAGTGGGAAATTGACAGGTTTTTAACGTTATGAGCTATAAGCTTAACAGTAAAATGTCGTATCGTACAGTATAAAGTGATAGACGGCGTAACGTTTTAATTTCCTCTGCATGTCTGTTGTCTCCCTCTCGATGTATCGAGTAGATTAAAAACACTACACATGATTATTTTGTGCTTTACACAGCGCCACTACTTAGCCCCTTAGTTCAGATTAGAAAGACATCAATTACGAACGTAGTTAAACATTGGAAAGTTCTTTGATGAATTAAAAATAAAAAATAAAAATTTTTTTTTACAACGAGGTCGGAACAAAGTTGCTTTTGCAACAAATGACACAATTAAATAAATTAAAAATATTTGGGAATAATTAAATGACAAGAAATAAAATTTTTACTTAAAATCGCGTGTGAATTAAATCTATGATAAAAAAATGGGTTTAAATAGAATCGTATAAATAAAGAGAGCCGAGATGGCCCAGGTAAGCACCACTGAATTGTCATATGTTTAATTTGTGTTTATAATTCATCTTGCGCTCAGCGGTGAAGGAAAACATCGTAACGAAACCTGCATGTGTCTTATTTCAATGAAATTCTGCCACAAATGTATCCACCCACTCGCTTGGAGAAGCGTGGTGGAATATGCTTCAAAACTTCTCAAAGAAAGAGGAAGCGTTAGCTCAGCAGTGGGACATTTCCAGGCTGTACATGTTGTATGTAAAAACAGTACTTTGTTCCAAAAAAGCATATATTTATAATATTGACCGTTGTGTTCTTTCGTCTGGAGACAATCTAAAATGTAGAATCAGGTCAAGCTCATTGGAAGAATACTTGGTCATCAAAACTTAACAATTAATTAAAATTTAGGTCGATAGTATAAGAGAAAGTATATCCAATTCAGTTTGGATAATTTTACCTGATCAAACTAACAAACTAATATCGCAAATTAAATAAAATCGTCATTTGTCAAGGTTACGTGATCAATACTTGACAATAACATTTCAAGTTCTTGAGTCGAGATTTCTAAAATGCTATGTAGATTTCTGTTTTTTTTTTTTTAATATTTGAAAGGAAGGAAGGTATTGCTGATACATATCGGTGATATGATATTGTGCGTTCATCCATTGATTCGTTAGTTTATTTTTTGGGAAGCAAATTAAGATTAATTAATTAGGAACTTAAAGTTAGATCATAGACCAATCAAGTTACAACATCGAGATACAAAAAAAATGTAAAACTTATCCTGATTAGTATAATTAAAAAATAGAATATGAGGCAAGCAAAAAAACAAAACACAATAAAAATGACATAATTTATTAAGCGAATACACTAATAATCTGGTTTTATATTCGCAGTATCATATTGTGGGTAGTGTTCCCCCCACGCTCCACCCCCCAGATTATGTTTGCCATTAGCCGCGTACCGGCACGAGAAACTACGACACTGAAAATATTATTTTACAATTAGCTCTAATACAATAGATGTGTACCTTGCTTTATTTTTTCAAACTGAATATGCAGCCATATTTTTGCTAATTGCACAGAGTATACTCTTTACAGAGATTTCATAGGTTTAAATTGTTTTAGCTTTATTGATCACTATTAGTTACTATAGCTACCTGTTTTCGTTTTGCATGCATAGAATAAGGGTTTAGATAAACGTTTCTAACGAAACACACTATTGTTTTTCTGGAAGTACACAGAACAATTCACCAAATTTTTATCACAGTATAATCAATGGTTTTGGAACGCATAACAGACATACAATTATCATATCTATTATATAAATATTAGTGTATATTTTATTATCTAAAAAACCTAAAAAATTTATTCCGTTTACTTGTAAATAACAATACTTATAGCAACACGGAAATAATTTTGAAAATTCGTATTGACTGTGGGCGTAGTGCTTATGTACAAATCGAATCGAAATATTCTTTATTCGAGTAGGCTTTTTTAAGCACTTTTGTTTGAGGATTAAACTGGTAAGCTTCCAGTGGTTTAAAATGATTCCAAAATGAACCGCAATGAAACTCAGTATATAATCTTACGCTTTCAAATAAAATGTATGTCAACTATTATAATATATCTCTAATAATCTCAATATAAATATTATCTTATTTTTGTCTAAGTCTACAGAAAAGGAAAAAGATTGTCCTACAAATATTACAAATAAAAAACATAATGGATCTTTAGTACCATTTCTCTCAAAAACTACTGTATGGATGTTAATATATTTGGAATACATATTTATATAAATACGTAAATACAAAACAATTTAGTACTTTTTAAACGATTTTAAAAAGAAGGAGATTATTAATAGCTTATTTTTTGTTTATTACGGATTCGGAGAATAGTTTTGTGTTTGGAGGTGTTCTTTCCTTTCGGTGCGATTGAATTAAAAATATATATACATATATTGTTAAAATTTAACATTGTATCTCTTTCGATTGACGTACTTTAAAGTTTACGTATTGAAAAAAAAATGAAAATAACAAATACGTTATATCAAAATAATTCAAAGGTCGACTACTAAGCGACTACTAATATATTAATATCCTCACTAAAACGCGTTACTCTACAATATTCTTTTATATGAATAAATATAACTACTTACGCCCGCCTCACAGCCACCTCCGAGGCACTGAAATAATATTCTATTACAATTCTATTTACTATGACCTGAAAACGTCACATAAACAACAAGACACGCTGATATTTTTTGTACTTATCACGCATAAAGCAAAGACATTAAGCCAAACTGCCAGACAATTTTAAATGTAATTAAAAAAATATATCAAAATAAAAAAGAAGTTGTTTTATTATTATTTATAAAAATACTGATCTGAGAATCAATTTTACAAAAGCAGATTTTTATCCGAAACATGCAGATACTCACGATGTATTCCTTCAATACGATTATAGAGAAACATATTCTAAAAAAACTTAATCTGTTTAGTTTTTTTTTAATCTTATTTATTTATTACAAGCTTTAATGTTCATAATACTAGTAACATTAACTCCCTTCTCTGTACACTAAGAGGAAAATGAGAAAATATATTTTTATTAAAAAAAAAATCTAATAATAATAATAAATGTTACACTTACTCTTGCCTCACAGGAAATACCGAAGCACTAAAAAATATTAAACAAATTTCTTTATATGAATTATATAAAATAGTTATATCTGACATTTTGTAATTGTAACCAGATTCCTTTATACAATCTGGTGATTTGAGTTCAAATAAACTATATGATTAAAAACCAGAAAACATAAAAGCTGAATTATATATTTTCATTTACTGATTTAGGAATAGTTAAGAACTATTGCAACCATATTTTCACAAATGTAATCGATTATAAAAAAAATGTATTCTTTTTTTTATGAATTATAATAAACAATCAAACCTTCGCGCTACAATCTTCACCAATACACTGAAATATAAAATTTGTAAGATTAAATACTCTTATACTCTTCATAAAGTTTTAAGAAAACATTTTAAAATAGTTTTTTTTTTTTTATTTGACTCACTTCAATTTATTAGAAATCATTAAATCATACTGATTTAATGTAGCATCTAAATATTTTAAAAATAGTAAAACTTATTTTGGCTCATTTTGTTATTATGGCTCATCGGTTAGCAATTACATGTAGTCACTTCCATAAATATAATTAAATCATATTTGTTAAAAACAATATATTTACAAAATCTTTTAAGCATGATAAAAGTATTTTTAAATAAATATATACAAACCATAGAAAAACAACCAGGACCTTTGCACTGTAATAGATTAAGAAAAAAAATAGTGAAGTTATCTAAAGTAACTTGGCTTTGTCATTACCCTGAATGAAAATGATTTACTGGTGTAGACTGTTCAATCCTGTTGTCATTATTATGATATATTTAGCATAATTAATACTCTTCATTCTTGAAACTATTATTATATTATTCATATTGTAAGCAAATGATAATAATTTGTAACATTATAAATTAGATGATTTAATTATTATTAATTACATGTTATTTAGTTTATATTTCGAACCAATAATTATAATATGTACTGGAATCGAACGTTAATTTTGTTAATGGACTTATGACTTTATTATCTGTGTATATATATATATCAATTCAATACAACTTAGGATTTTATTGTCTGTGGAAAAATTTTTGGCGGGCTGTTAAAAACGTTCAACTAGTAAAAAACAAAATGGCGGTTTTTTTTTTGTTTATCACGAAAAATATAATTTAAGCATAAATGAAATAACGAATAATTGTGACTTTTTAATAAATAAGTAAAGTCATTAAAACTATCATTAACACATATGTATCATAAATGTGTACAAAAACAATCCATCTTGGAATTGTTCAGGTGGTGTTACATAATTTTCGAGATTTCGCGTATTGCCATTTTAAAAAATCTAGGACTCTTTTCAATATGACCAGTTTTTATTTTTGTGTTGTAATTATTTTATTTGTTTGTTTTTGTAATATGAATGTATTTCATTGTTTGTTTTGTAATTGCAATCTAACGTACACACTGTTCTGAATGTTTTACGTAGGTAAAACTTTTTGTACATGTATCTGATCTCGATGGGAATGCGTTTTGGTAAACAATTAAATCTACATGAGTTTGTTAATATTTATTTTATGTCATCAAAAAGTTCTACTTACAAATGTACTACAATGTCCACCTACACACTGAAATAAATAGTAAATTAAAATCAAAATATTCAAAACAATTTTTTTTTGTGATTTATATAAACATTTATTTGAGACGAAATAACCTGGTGTTTGCGCAAGCCGTCTGGGTAGATACCACCCACTCAATTCTACAGCTAATCAACAATACTTAGTACTATGTTCAGGCTTAGACCCTTATTCCGCCCGTACGAACCCAGGACTGTTAACTAGTATACTGTATATGTTATAAAAACGTAATTATAAAAATTACCCCCGAAGCACAAGTGTCACCATTACACTGAAAAATAAAGAAGGTTTTTAAACGTTACACTTGCATTTAACTTTATTCGCGTGGAAGGCAAAAATTAAATTCGTGATTATACTTGAACTATATGAATGAACAATTTTCAAAATTTTCCATGAGAATCGTTTTATGCAAAGTTTTACTGAATTGCATTTATAGAAGTTTCGAGAACTGATCATTGGTGATCTGTTGATCACCTCATCTAATTTATTAGGTGTCAGGGCATTTTTTATAACACTGGAAGAACAAGGCTTTCTAAAGGCATTGCAATCCAACCCTTCTTGGGAATGCTTTTGGTTGAATCCTCGCATGGTACAAGCCTATTGATACTCGCTATATGGATCTATAGGTAAACTTAGAAATTGTTTTTCTTAACAGATTTGTATAAATAAAGAATCACATTATAATTTGTACACATAAAATCTCTAGTTATTGAGTTACATGAAATTAAAAAATATTTCTTTATTTGAACACTTTATAAATAAATTCACGAATATTATTACTAATTGACTTGTATATGTCAAAAAATCTCTGATTATTCTCTATACGTTCTTAAATCATGTGTACCGTTATTATAGGAAGCTTCCTAATTATTACAAATTTATTATTAAAATATAAAACTAATTTTATGAGATATTTATAATATTAAGATTTTACGACGACGCTTATGCTGGTAAGTAATTTTTTATGGGTCATTATTGTTGGATAATATAATTATTGCGAAATGTAACTCAACCAGGTCTTAAGACAGCCACTGGTTACGTCGAAGTACTAACTAGGAATTAAATGATGTGCTAAGGAAGTGGCTTAAATTATATAAATTTATTTTATCAAATAATATTTTTGTTCCACACTTTCGCACGCACGATTCAGAAATCTGAGATATTCAATTAACAATATTTACATATATATCTACTGGCCGGGCCGATATATATACATATATAGAATGAGAACTGTTCAATTAATTTGGAAATCAATTAGAGGTACTCATTCCTTTGTATATATCTGAATGCCGGGATGTAAAATACGGCATTAAAAAAATTAGTTAAAAATCTAACTACTGCAAATGCTCAATTAATATTTTATAAAGTAAACTTTAATAAATAAAGTACAAGAAAAATGCTTACGTCTAATAAATTAGTTATTGTTCCGTTCTCTATTTTATAGTTCCGCTTTTGTATTTTGTAATTGGCAACCCTGTTGCTGATCAGCCGTCTCTTTCAAACAACCTAATCGTTAGAGAAGTTTAATCTTACCAAGAAATAAATCGTATTACTAAAGACATTTTGTCAGACCTTTAATATACAAATGTATTTATTTGTTCAGCGTCCAACAAAAGTATTAATAGTTATCTGCACTAACATTATAAATTCGAAAGTAACTCTGTCCGTCTGTTACGCTTTGTTATTTTTATTTTATGTTCAAAGGTCAAAACAAAATGACAATCAAAAAAATACATTTGATTACATTCCTAATGATTTATATACGACGTGCGTTTAATAATAACCAATTAGCGTCGAGTCCATGACAGCAGCAGAGACCAAGCATACAATTTTTTTTGTAATTTGTGTTATTTAATCTATTGTAATATTTTTTTAAGGAAGCTATAGAACGATCGTTAAGTTAGAACGAATACTATTGTAAGATAAACACATACGGCATAAAGGCGAGTGGCTAAGAACATTTGTTCTAGAGGTAGGAAGACAAAAGGTCTTACAATTGGGCAGGCGACTGTTTAAACGAGGGATGGAAAATTGTGTGCATTGCAGGATATCGGACGAGTGAGTACGCCCATGAATTAACTTGTAAGGAAAGATAATATCGTTCATTTTCCTCTACGCTTTTACGATTAAAACATTAAATCGGTTTCAATGAAATTTGGTACGAAGCAAACTCGAATATAAAAACTACATACACTTTTTTCGCTCATACAGGGGATAATATCGGGGAGAAGTGTTGTACACAAATTATTGGAAACATTTTCGTAACAAACTGAATATCTCGCGGTTGACGCCGTGCGTTCTTATATATATATGTAATAATACAAAAAATATGCAATTGAAAAATATGCAACGTGACCGGGACGATTGAGAGTCGAGTCGGTACGCGCGCGAATACAACAATGGCGTCCGCTCTTGCGCCGTTTTTCTGTTTTAATTGATAGTTGTTAGTTATTTAATTGTTTATTAATAGTAAAATCATTGTTCACATTTTCTTAAGACCGCTATTTACACGCTTGCTATAATTGCGCTTTTAAGTTTTGAACACTAGATGAAAAATGGCTTCCCGTTGAACTGTCATGTCATGTTTGTCATGTCATGTAATGTCATGTCATGTTATGTTATGTTATGATCGAGTCTATCGAAAACTGCACGAAATTATTAATATTGATTAAGACATAATTAAAATATCGCTACGAAAATGGACAGAAGAATACATATAAATTTAAAAAACATTATAAATTAAAAAAAAATAAGAAATCTAATTTTAAATAAATTTTTTTCAATAGACATCAAAATCAATGAACTCTATGCCTATAAATTTTAATTGGATTCTACGACGACTAATTCCTCATTGACTCTGAATATTGTGTGCCAAGTTTATTCTTCGAATCATGTTTAAAAGGTAACAAGTTACATATTAATATTTTCACATAAAACATTCTTTCATTCAAACATTCAACAGAAAGAACTTAAATAGCCATCTCTTTCAGGCAGACGATTGGGTCATAAGACTTTAGATAAAAATCTGAAATTTAGCGTCGTATATACCTCGTAATATTAATGAAAATTAACAGCTCGGTTTATTAGTTCTATTAAATATAATAAAATATAATTACCGAGGACTCACAGCCGAGTCTTTTGCACTGAAAAAAAAAAGTTAAAGCTTATAAATAAAAAAGTGATCAATGTGTAACCCATGACTATGATGACTCATGATCCGATGGGAAGTAAAAAACGGACACGACCGGAAACAGCTCGAACATAGGACCAACGGCTTTACGTATTTTCCAAAACACACACACACTCTCAATTTCCAGATTCCGGATTGGTACTGAAATTTTCTCGAACTGAAAAACCCAAAATACTTTTACCTAGGGTTTGGTACCCCGAAACTCGGTATTTGTGGGCTTATATATAGCCACTAGACCGACGAGGCAGTCAACACCCATGACCATAGACACTGTAAGAAAAATTAACTATTCCTTACATCGTCAATGCGCCATTTACCTTGGGTTATATGTACCTTGTGCCTAAACACTCATTCACCATTTAAGCCCGAACACAACAATGCTTAGTTAGTAACAAGTATTTCCGCTTGGCAGTAAGTGTTCAGTGGTTGGTTAAAAAAAAGTTATACTTGCATTGCTATATAAAAAAAATACTGTAAAATGTATAATTTATTTAATTCCACGAATTCTATTTAAAATACATTTAAGGTCGATCCTTTTTTAAGTGTGAAAGCACTTCTTTCATAAGGACAACTCACAAGGACTAGCACCTTCATAAAAATTATATAGTATTCATAAATCCATCCAATATAAATTACATAGTATTTATAAACTGTCACTTTGGATATTGTCCTTAGGAATTGTAAAGTTCAATGACCGACAGCACTAACGAGCTGAGAATTATACTGAATAAAAATAACATGAAATTTGCAAAGAAAAATAATGAAACTAATCACCCGCGCTTGACACCCATCTCCTGAACACTGGAAAAATAAAACTGAATGAGCGAATTTAACACCGACATTAAAATCGTCTTATTGTTACGGAACTTAATATATAAATGCGAAAACAGTTATCATTTGATTAAGACGAATTAATTGAAAACTAACCAAAAACTACGCTTTGTGAAAGTGAAATTAGTTTAGTTATTTATTTTCGTTAAATAAAATAAGAATTAAATAAAATAAAAAAAAACTTTCGTTAATATTTCTTATTCTATGATTAATATTTCTCATTCTTATTCTAAAATAATTCAATTTTTTTTTTTTTTTGTTTTCTTTTTTATGCCGAGAGGGCAGAGATTATTTCGCAAATGACACAAGATTATTTCTCCAAGACACGTTGGAGATTGAACGGTAATTTAATTTAGAAGGCATTATTGTAGTAGACTCTTTGTTAACCCATAGCCTAAAACAACACAATAATAAATAATTAGATAAACATAAATTATTATTGACATAAGATATAAGAACAATCCCAAAAATATTTACAAATTAATTTTATTACGCTAAATGTATTTACATAAAAAACAAACATTCAACATTAAAAGGGCGAGGAACTTTAGGAGGTAGAACGTCGTATATGGGAAAATATAGTCTCTTATTATTATCTTTATATATAGAAAAAGCGCAGTCAGAATGACATGCAAAACAAACCTAACATATTTAAAAAAACGTGTCAGGCACAGATAAAATAATATTGCAAAATCTCTGTCACAGGTAAAATATTTAATTTAAGAAAAAGATATGAATAAAAAAGGTTGTTTGTAAAAAGAGGGAGACGTTTTTTTTCCATTTCAATGACATGAGTGAAAAAAAGCGACCATTCATCCGACGTGTACCGACAATACGGGTTAGTAACGAGTTAATACGTCACCGTCACAAATGGCGTCGTTACCTAGTTCATGGCTTTCATTGTAAGCCAATATTCGTCATCATGAGAGCTAACTACGTCACTGATAAGTACACGAGACATTTTAAGCTGTTTACTTCGCCTAATTCAATTGTACGTCCATTTCGACGTTGTACAATGTTGATTAATAATTTATCTTCCTTGTTAAGTTGACTTTGTGACAAAATTGTATATACATATAAACAGTCGTTATATACATTTCAAAATACTTGTGTTCATACAGAGGCAGATACAAAGGCAGATTTTTTTATATATTTTTTTTTTATTTGAACGGCAAGTGTGCCATCTGAGAGTAAATGGCCACCACTGCATAAACCTTAGCAGTGTAAGATACCACCATCATTGGGAGCTGTGACGTTATGTCCCTAGTGACTGTAGTTAAACTAACTGACTCACCTTTCGAAGCGGAACTCAACAATACTGTTTGGTAGTAGACTCAACAGATATGATCGGGTGATCTCTATTTTTTTTTCGAAATGATAGTTGCTGCAGGCTCTAATGGCCTGGGGTACATGTCAGTCACCTCCTCGTGGTGTACCCTGGGCAACGGGGCCGGCTTGAGCTTGCTCCTGGTACGTCCCTGATCGGCGTCAGGGCGGACCATGTGAGTGGCCTCGTTGGCTAGGAGGGAGTGGGAGGGCTCGCTACTCGAGCCTCCCAGGTGTTTTACACCGGCGGTCAGCTTCGGAGCCTACCATCTTATCCGCCGCAGGGCGTCAGCTTCGTTGACGCCCAGCCTCCAGTGGAGGACTCGGGGGAGTTCGCCACATTCCCGCGTGGAGGATGAGGGGGAAGGCGCGCATTAGGCGCGCTTTCCATGAATATTCAGCCGCCTTACGGCGGCTGCCGCTGGTGGGGTCGCGGTTGCATGCCCTTGGCGATCCCGTTGCCTCACCACTCGGCGGCATGGTGGAAACCCGAGGATGGTTTTAGTGGGTAGGACAGGGCATTAGCACTAGCGTGCCCTGGCACGGGGCATTAGTTCCCGGTTGAGTCCCACATACCCGTCCCGGTCCCCCGACCGGGCGGCATGCGTAAATGCATTTCCTCCTCGTTAAACAAAAAAAAAAAGGCTCTAATGGCCTCTACAGCGTCACCGGACGGTGGGGGGGGGATGATCTCTATTACCACTTATTTTATACTTATAACAAGCTTAACATGAAATTGTCAAACTAGATTACCCATGATACTAAAAATCCTATTATTTACTTTTTTGTTGCTTTTTATGCTGTAAAATAAATTAAGGTGATATGATTCTTTCCCCGACATTGATCGTTATCGAGATCAATCAAACTGGAAAATAGAGGATTGAAATTATTCAATCCACTTATTTTTTCTTTTACATATTAAAAAACTATTAATATTATTTCTATAAGTAGTTGAAACGTGATATTTACAATGCTTTTTATTTGTATTTAGTGCAGTTCGATATTTCGAAATTATCTACGAATGTCTTGTTCACTCGTGAACTAGAAAACATGGTAAATATCCCGTTTCAAATACTTATAGTAATAAAAATAACCATGTTAATTTAAAATCTTCTATTAATATTATATTTATTATAATTTCTAACAAAAGGGTTTCTAACAATACCTCATTGCTATCATTTCTGCCTCCAAAAGCTGTTTCGAAAATCAACCAATCCGACTCATCCGCTTTTGTCAAGTCAACGTTGCGAACAACAGTACGTAACGCCGTACGTCCGTCCGTGGTCAGCAGTGGTAGTGACGTAGTTGTCTGGTGGAAATTAATCTAATTAATTAATTTTAAATAAATATGAAGTATCAGTAAACACGTTATACAGAATGTTAAAGTTCTGTATATGTTACTGGAAATATATGAAATCTAGGAATTTTATACATCAAACTGTACTTTGTAAGTACGCATTTTTATTTTTATTAACTTTAATTCCTTAATTATAATAAATGTGAAATAGACATTAGTATTGAGTGTGAAAGTGACTGCCTAGTTTTATATTTTAATCCCGGATAAGCGGATGAAAAGATATTGCTTAGATTATCGTGATTTGTTTAGTGTCGCACTACAAAAAAACTAGAACGAGCCTACTTTTTTTTTTTTTTTTAGTTTTGGCTTTTATTTATGCCAAGAGGGCACAGATAACGAGCCTACTTTGTGCGTGTCATCTGTTATTGACACTCCAAATGTCATACTTTACTAGTGGGCCAACCGTTGGCCACTATTTTTTCGACGCGTTCTCAATTGTAACAGTCTATCTAATTCTATCTAATCTATTGAATTTAATTTAATGTATAAATAAACAAAGCGATTTTGTGTAAACCTCAATTAAAATTTATTACTTCATATTATATATTATACGAATTGTTATTATCTGTATTGCAGACGAGTATCCGTCACTTTTGTACATTAATCATTATAATATAATCTATATAAAAATATATTATCTTTTTAATCTGTCAACATGAACATTGACAGATACTCGTCATAGCGGGAAAATATATTCTCGCCCTCTCCGCGCAAATAAAAGCCAAATTGAAAAAACAAAAAAATATATATTCTCGAATATTATATAAATAATACATTATTTATGAATATTACAAAATCATGTAGGAAAACGTAAGGAACATCGTTGCATGAGTTATGACCAAGTTCTGTCATTTGATACTCTTCAATTTACGAAAGTAACCACGCAAAAATAAAAAAAATATACCTAGGTTAGGACCTCTTTGAGATATCTAATTTAAATACCATCATTTAAAAAATCTATGAATATTCCAAATTTAAAAATATCTTTAATAACTGCCGATTACTTTTGTTACAGCAAAAAGTATTAATATGTTACTTTTAAGAAATGAAATAACATTGACAAAGTGACACAACACGATGTAGTTTCATTAAACGTACAACGCAAATTACTGTGTGCCTTGTGCTTGTAATTACACCCGCTCACTCAGACTTCAAACGAGAACAAAGCAATGTTGCTTGTATTTAGAATATCTCGTTACTTTGGAACTTTCTATAAATTTCCTTTATGATAGATTTGGTATAATATTTATTAATAAATTGGGAGACGTGTTTTTTGTAAGGCCTAATTAAAGAATTCTACTAATCCAATTTATATAAAACTTTTTCCAAAAGATGAAGTGCGTCGCAGAAGGTTTTAGTAGAAAAGTCAAGTAAAAGCCGAGCCGAGATGGTCCAGCTGTTCGAACGCGTGCATCTTAAGCGAGGAAGCAAGTACCACTGAATTGAATACCTGCTTAATTTGTGTTTATAATTCATCTCGTGCTCAGCGGTGAAAGAATACTTTATTAATTTTTTTTTAGCAGTAACACGACTCCTGGCATCATAGACATTGATTTTTATTGAAAGAATTTATGTGGAGTAAAGTAAATATAAACATTATTTCCTTAACCTTAAATTCTTATCGTTATAATACATACAGCAACAAATTATGTATTATACGCGTCACGGAGTAACAAGGGTGTAGCGAGCGGCGCTGCCAAGGGAGCATGACAGCTTGAGGGACCGCGACATGCCGTTTGCCCTCGCGACATGCGAGTCGGTCTACCCTCAGTACCGTCAATACATGCTTTGCATAAACATATTATTCTTCTTTTATCATTTTAATATTATTAATGTTTAATAATACAATAAGATACCGTGGTTATATTTATCTGGGTGCCAGGGGCATATCGTCTATAGATAAAAAAAATTAAGTGTCTGTTTGTAATATTAAAATAAACGCTTTTAACTAAATGCATATGTATGTATATACGGTACATATACCTAAATAACATTTTTTACAATTTTTGTCTGTCTGTCTGTTTGTTCCGGCTAATCTCTGGAGCGACGGGACCGATTTTGACCGAATTTTCACTGGAAGATGATGTAGCAAGGAGTAACTTCGGCTACTTTTATTTTAGAATTATATGTAAAATATTAATAAAGTCACGCTTTTTTAATTTAAATTCAAACGCGCACGAAGTCGCGGGTATAGCTAGTTCATTATAAAACAATTGAACAATCACTTACGCTTAAGCCTAATCGTTCCAAGCTGTAATCAATTACGGGAACCATGAGCGTCCCCTGTAACAGCGTCCGATGTTATGTCATTTGAAACCATCAATAAACAGCATAGTACCAAAAATACATACGTTAATAACGAAATTAAGATTTCTGCCCGTCTTTGGATCCTGAAAAATATATTATCTAACTAAATATTATTATTACTTGGCAGTAGGGATTCGTGCGTGGCCGTCTGGTTAGGTACCGTCCAGTCATCAGATATTCTACTACCGACCAACAATACTCAGTTTCGCTGTGTTCCGGTTTGAACGGTGAACGATTGCATCTCCAAGGGACATAACATCTTAGTTCTCAAGGTTGATGGCTAATATTTCTTACAGCGCTTTTGTCCTTGGGCGGTTGTAACCACTTACCGTTGGGGGGGGGGGAGAATTTGTCTTCCACCTTTCTGACTACATGTATGCAAATTTTAACGCTGATCAATAGAGTAAAAACGTAACAAACAAATAAACTCTCTTTTATAATACTAGTAAGAATGTTGTAAAGTGTACTTAATGTCTTAATTATAAAAGATCTGTATTGACTACTTAGTAACGATGGTATAATATTTTTTAATTAATCATTGGTTAATACACACCTCTATTTTTTTAAATTTAAAACTACTAAAACTTACTGTAACTTTTGCTAATCCGTCATGTGTGTCGTTCTAAAAACAGAACATTATTAGTGAACTAGTAACCCGCGGCATTACCTGTACGATATTTATAAAATCCCCCTACCTTACTTATACCCTACAAGAGTGAATTTATAAAATTTGCCTATATGTCCTACCCCGAGACACAAACTATCTCGATACCAAATTCCATCTAAATCGGTCCTGCGGTTCAAGCGAAGAAGTAACAGACAGAGTTACTTTCGTATTTAGTATATTAGTATTAATTAATTAATGAACTACTAGGCTGGTAAGAATTGTACTATTCCTTGATATCAATACACCGCCCATTTTTCCTCATTTGGTTTGAAAGGTAAGTGAGCCAGTGTAATCACAGACGAAAGGGCAAAACTATTTAGTTTCGAAGTTTATGGCGCATGTAAGGAATAGCGATTATTACCAATGACTAACACTAGTGACGACCACTTACCATTTGCCAAATAAGGAATATTTTTGCTTACGGATAGTAGAATTAATTGACATTTACAAGTTTCAATGAAACATTAGTATCTTCAACTTGACAGTTCTTCTATTCGTTAGCAATGCGATTTTTTTTTAAATACAATAAGTAAGCATATGTCTATTAAGCATAGATACGCTTGATAAAATTCAATAAACTTGACAATTTTTTCGAAATAGTTTAAAGCTTACCGAGTCCAATGGTACCCATTTAATTGGGGCTTTAAAATCGTCCTGTCAAAAGTCATAATTATTAATTATAAACTTATTTTTCTACGTTATTCTACTTTTTAAATAATTACCTCTTTTGGGAAAATACTTTTTGGACTTGGTACATTTGCAATTTGTTCTTTCTTCAGCTAAAAAAAAAAAAACAAATGAGCAGAGCATATTTAAAAAAGAACAGATTTTAATTTCTTTTTACACTTTCATGGTTTTGTGCTATCGATGATTCAAAACGAAAATACACAAAGAAGTTCACCTACTACTATTATATACTATGTACTATCTAAGTTTTTTTTTTTATATCTTCTGGACAAAATCGATATTTGTATGGCGTATTAAAATTTAAATCTGATCATTTAAAAAAGCAACTATGCAAGTTTCTTGCCGTTTATTCTCGTTGGAAGCTGCTTTCCGAAATGATATTGATGAAATATCGACGACCCAAAAATGCTTTATTGTAAATTATACTTGAAAAAAATACATTTGATTTAATTTTATTTGAATGTTATAGTTCTTGAGATGTTTTGAGCTTTTGTTCATGTTAGTAAATTACAAATCAATTAAAAAAACTCTAACACTAGTCCGATAGATTCTAACAAGAAAATTTTAAAAGAAAATTATTTAATATTTTTAAATATAATTAAATATTCGTGGTAGTAAATATGATTTAAAATTCGTGGATTTTCATTTAGAATATAATATATCTTATTATGCCGAATTATGTGATTGTACCGAATAATTTGTCTCGTGTATTAATTTATTTTTGGTATGAGCTATAATTGTACTTATTGGTAAATGTTGATATATCAGGCGTTGATGATTAAATATATATGGTATGGTATATATTTAAAGAAAATGTTGAAAACCTCTGATCTGCAAGGGATCTTTAGGCTTGGTGTTCGAGGCGCCAAGCCGCAAATTTATATTATATAAAGCAAAACCACACAAAACACCTCGTCCGGCACCGACGGCAGTGCCGGACGCGACTCGGCCACAGTATTTTATACTTTAAATATTTTACTAGCTGAACCCATGGAATCTCTCGCGTACTTAATTCTTCAAGAATATGCAAAGTTTATCAACATTTTCAAAAATTAAAACGTAACAGACAGAGTTATTTTCGCATTTATAATATTAGTACCGATGAATGTACTAATTTTTAGAGATTGAGTGCTTAAGCGCTCACTTGTGCGCGAACACAGTGTTGTGAGATTTGCCGCCGTGGCTGAAATCGGTTAAGACAACACTCAGACTCTCTTGCTTCAACAAAGACGTCAAATTTCCCGTACCTAAGCTATTTCAGTTCATGGTTAAAGGAATTTAATTTTTTTAAACGGGAACACTTGCGATCATGTGCAATACAACATGATCGCAAGTGTTGGAAACATGTTTATTTATTTATTTATCCATAGGTACACAAACAGAATACAATCAGAACATACATTAAAATTACGGAATTACACAATTTTGATCTAGATGACATTCCTAAGCATGTGTACACGGCATGCTCGTATCAATTATATATCAATACAGTCTGGTACTTTTTTATATAATAATCGAAATTTAATAAATTACAGCAAATATATAAATTAAAATAAATTGAAATTATGTAACATTAATAATTAAATTATCTAAATAACATTGAATATTTATTACTATTAAACTAACATGTGAAGGAAAACATCGTGAGGAAACCTGCAATTAACTAATTTCAAGGAAATTCTGCCACTTGTGATTATATTTTTTTAATTAATTAATTTATTTATTGAAAAAGTTACACCAACTTATCACTGAGCACTTAAAATTAATATCTGATGTGGGTAACATTCTAAGTGAAATGTCTTTAAAGTAAAATCTTTTAGGGCATTTCCACTGTTATTTAAAAAAAATGATATTTACTTAGGCACATAGGATGACACAGCCAAATTAGCACAAGTGAAATTGTGACCCTTTGATCACTACAGGCACTACTGTACTCTATACTTAAATTGTGTTTATATTTCATCAGTGCGCGAAGGTAAACATCGAAGAAAAACCTTTTTGAACGGATGAAAATCTACGACACGTGTATCCGCCATTGGAACTGCGTGATGGATATAAGTTATAATCCTTCTCAATAGAAGAGGTGCTCAAAGGGACATTTCCTGGCGGTCTCTTTACATTGACTACAGACATACAAATGATCTTATTTACATACGTTTTCAGGCAATATTTTCTTGTTAATGTCTTCTCTTTGCGTATTAATTCCATCCATATTCGTTTCCTTAAATCAAAACATTTTACACATTATGTTATAATTTTACAAAGTACAATTTATTACAATATCTATTTCATTGGAATACTCTTAAATAAAACCAGCATCCGCCGGTGGTTTTTCCGAACCGATACTACTTGAGAACCTTCTGGAAAATTGCTTACATATTTAAAAATAAATCTATCCATTTTTTAATATACGTATTCCAATTATTATGAAACATTGTTATACAAATATTATTGTTACTAAGCCACCTAAAGATTCAGCTATGCTAATAAGTGCGCCGTGGGTCTAGTGGCGAGTGTAGAAGGCTGAAGGTCCTGACTTCAATGTCCGAGTCGGGCGTAAAGTTTTATCAGGTTTTTATATATTGAAGTTCTTATTAGCGGAATCTGGAAGTTGGTACTACTTACACTATGTCTCAGACACTTTACGTCTGAACTTTTACAGCCGTGCCGGATATAAGGTCCCATCGGATTATGAGAGCGAGGAAGTACCCTAGAATAAACATCATAAAAATAAGAGCGCCTACTTAGTTTTAAGGCGGCCATTATTTTATTATTCTTGGTAGAAAAAATAATTTACATATATAAAAAAATATATATTTAATGATATTAAACAATACTTCCATTAGTATGATTAAGTACGTATTTAATTATATACGACCTCCGTGGTGGAGTAGTGTGTACACCGGTTTTCATGGGTACACTACTCTGAGGTCCCGGGTTCGATGCCCGGCTGAGTCGATGTAGAAAAAGTTCATTAATTTTCTATGTAGTCTTGTGTCGGGGTGTATGTGGTACCGTCGTTACTTCTGATTTTCCATAACACAAGTGCTTTAGCTACTTACATTGGGATCAGAGTAATGTATGTGATGTTGTCCAATATTTATTTATTATTATTACATAAAAAGTATTCTAAAAGACTGGCTAATAACGCTCAGTTTAAACTTTATGATAATAGATTTTTTTTGAAGTGCACCTTGTCATAGTGCAGGGGGAAAGTATAAGGTACTTTATTAAACACAGGGTCGTGTGGTATTTTAATAATTTAATTTATTTATTAATTTATAAGTTAAGTCGATCTGATACGTATTGCTAAGTTACCTCAAGTTTCCGAAGCGCTGCTTTAAGAGCTTGTTTTCCAGACAGCTAAAATCCAAAATAAAATATTTTAGTTAATAATATTAACTTTTTATTATTAGACTTTCATCAATATTACTTATGCTAGTTAAACTAACAGCCCTTAAATGTTGCACTCCCCCTCGAATTCCGATTTACTTAAGAATGTTTCAGAATTCATTCGACTTTGCTACTATCAGTTTGAAGGGGTATATGTGGTAGAATTTAATACGATTCCTGTGGATACAGATACAATTGAACGCGAGATTAATTAATGATAAGACAAACACAAATTAATAAGACGTACACTTGTTTGTCTAGATTTTAACCCGATCGATCGAACCGATCCAATGAAACATGCTGTTTCATCTACAATTTAATCATTAATTTTTGATACTACAAGTATTTAAAACGGGATATTTACCATGTTTTTTTATTTTTATTTGGTGGAGCTCGATATTTCGACATTATCTACAAATGTTTTGTGAACTTGTGTCTTATGAATAAGACATTCGTAATACTTGTAGTAATAAAAATAACTATGTTAATTCAAAATCATTAATTTTTGGTCTCATTGCACTCATTGACTTGAAATTAAAGGCCATTTTCCTTATGTTTTTTAAAAAAAGTATGACGAGTAATGATTTCACAAAAAAAAAGTTTGATAAATTGTTGAAACTGTTGCTTTCTAAGAATTATATTAATGACATAACAAAAGACAACGCGACCAAATGTTTTGGTAAATAAACTACTTATCGAACAAAGCATTTTGAGCCATGGAACGGTTTAAAATATACACGTTATTTATCAATAAACCACACGTAGGTGTAATGGCTTTTCAATAACTATAAAATTTACCGAATGATTTTTTCATAGACTCAGTATATAAATTATATAAAGATTAAAATATGATTTATATTTTAGTGTAAAATGTAAATTAACCATTTGTTTCTATATAAATTACAGGACTCTTATAAACCCACACCTTCACACCACGTCCTTTCGCTAGATAAAGATAAAAGATACTTATTGCCATAATTTAGAGCGAGATACAAATTCTCCAGAATGGCAAAAAGTATTGTATACTATACTTCTTCTCATATAAACCTGGATTGATTGTTTACAATTTTTCTTTAAACCGCTGACGTCATCATTTGCCAATACATATTTAATTAAAACATTTGTGATATTTTTAATATACCGTCATAGAGTGACAAGACTGGCATATGTGATACACCATACCCATTGACGATGTCAGAAAAATTAATTATTTTCCTCAATCTCAACTCAGACGTAAAGGTCATTTTTCAAGGTTTTTGTTCATTTTAGTGTTTCATTTTGCATCTTTCACTCAAAGTAACACGTCTAAACACAAAGTGAAACAAAAGTGCCGAATTAATTCATTAGTGAACTGACCCAACGACGTTGGATCGGTTCATTCGGCATCTTTCATTCCCACTCCGAATGAACGAAAAATGATCAGTCTGAACACAGAGTGAAATGAAATTAAATGATCACAAATTAAACTTATTCCAGGGGCCACGACTTCATTCGGCGCCATATTGAAAGAAACTACGGATGAATGTTCTTTTTTACGTCATTCCAGCTAAGCTGTGTGAACATGGAATGAAAGAAAAATTAATCATTCACTAAAAAGAACATTCACTCGAATGAGCCGTCTGATATCACCTTTACTCTCGTACGTATAATATTATAATCGACTCATTCAAACTTCACACCACAACACAACAACGCTAATTTTTGCTGTTTATTGATACAATAAGAGATGAGTGGATAGTGCTTACTTAATGAAGCAAGCGAGCAATCAAAAATATCGTGCAATCAACGAAGCTTAAGTAAATTCGTTTTTAATTATACGTATACTCACAAAGCGAGGAGTGTTCGGCCCAGGGTGTGGTAAGTTACGACTCTTCGATGGCACCTATTACGAAAACAATTACTTATTCAGTTTTATACGGGCTGTTAAATACGATTTTGATTTTAATAAGCTTATCGCATGCAGATCAGACATCATGAAAATAGACATAAAATAAAAACTGACTGGCTGACTGAAGTATGTTTTGTATAGTAGTTAATTATGACGTCACTTATAAAATATGTCTGTCTCTTGCCTATTTCATTTGACATTCGAAAGAAGAATACACAGCATTGTTTGACTTTTTCAATTAACTAGTTTTTGGTCGCGGTTTGCGGTTGTCAGGTATTATTCACACGAAATCTTTATAAATTATAACCTATGTGTTATTCTGATTTATATATTATCCTTTATCAATAATTATTGGTAAAGCCGTAAATTTGAAGGATTTAAGGAATTTGAGTTTGAGCTTAATATTTAAAACTCGATACAAATATAAGCTTCACGGTCTATATGTCGGACCACGGCCGTAACTCAAAACGACGCCAAATTTTCATATTTATAGCATAAAAGTACTTCTAATACCTTAATTGTCCTTGAATTAAGTATATATTGATGGCGATTACTAACCAGACTAATTTGAAAAATTCGAAATCAATTACTGCTAAGCTACCAGCTAGAGCCGATGGCCCAGTGGTTAGAACACGTACATCTTAACCGTTGACTTCGGGTTCAAACCTAGGAAGGCACCTCTGAATTTTCATGTGCTTAATTTGTGTTTATAATTCGTCTCGTGCTCGGCGTTGAAGGAAAACATCGTGAGGAAACCTGCATGTGTCTAATTTCAACAAATTCTGCCACGGCTGTATTGTACTTAGGCGCATTGGAGCAGCTTGGTGGAATATGCTCCAAACCTTCTCCTCAAAGGAGAGGAGGCCTTAGCCCAGCAATGGGACATTTACAGGCTGTTAATGTAATTACCGCTAAACACTAATGACATAATCAAATAAGTTTTGATATTCATATTCACCTGGTCATATTCATCGTTCCAATACGGGTTCATCTGAATGTCAATTATGATATTATTAAAAAGGTTACTTTTCTCCAAAATTTTTATTATGATATTAGTTGGCGGCCAGACAAATGGTAACCTAACCTGATGGTAAGCGCTCACCACTTCCCATAGACACCGATGCGGTAAGAAATATTAACCATACCTTACATCACCAATGCGCCACCAATCTTGGGAGCTAAGGTGTTATGTATCTTGTTACATTGGCTCACTCACCCTTCGAACCGGAACACAATAATACTAAATATTTCTATTTAGCGGTAAAATATATGAGTGGGTGGTACCGACCCAGACGGTCTTGCACAAAATACTAACACCAAGTAAAAGGTAAATAATTATTTTTAGAATACTATGTTTTTGTACGATAAAGGTAGGCAGACTGGCAAATGGACCAGCATATTGTTAGTAATCATCGCCCATAGACTCTGGCTCCGTTAGAAATATTGACCATTTCTTAGTGCACCATTGCGTTACCGACCTTGGGAACAAAGATGTTATGTCTACACTCACTTACGCTCCAAACCGGAAACCAACAATACCGATTATTATCTTTTAAGTGACAATATTTGTTTCAAACTTTCATTATTAAAAGATTATCTTGCCACGTTGCTATTTAGACCAGTTCTTTACGAAATAATAAGAACACATAATGAATAAAAACAAATATACTCATCAAATTTATCTTGCATATAAAATAAACTAAACAAAAAAACTTACTCCTGGGCTAGGCTTTACTTTAGGCCTAGGAACCTGCAAAAATAAGACTATTAATTTAAGAAAGAAATAATAATATATCTCAAATAATTTGAAAAGTTTACCATTCTTGAGTGATGTTACAAAAACCATCTTTCGTTCAAAGCGTTGGAGATCTGATCTTTATTAATGGCGTTGTGGTATTTATAGCACTAGACTTTTTTCGCATTACATTAATCAGACGATTTTAAATGATAACATTTTTTACGAAGAAATGCTACCATAAATACTACTACAGACAATTAATTTCTTCTTTTTGAAAGAGTTATATTTTTTATCTGAATTTCACTGTAATGATAGTGAAATACACTGGAACCTCCTTAAATGGGCCGTCTTTTAGAACATGCCTTACACGCGCAAATATTAATTACTAGTTTCGATCTGCAGCTTCACAAGTGTGTGATAGAAGATTTTGTATTTGCTCGAAGTCGTTTTTTGTACCCCTGACAACATGTATCCAAATTTTCATGATCGGTTTTGCAGTCAAGACGTAAAAGCAAAACAAACAAACTCACTTATAATATTAGTTATCATTCGCATTACGCTAATATTTGGTCGAGTGATGTGTCTAATATGTCCGGACACAAGTTACACTGCAGTGTGAATATCTCATTCGAAAACATTTTTTGCCAGTTGGCACTACTGAATAGTTTTTCAAATATTTGTTAGCCGTATATTTAATGACGTAGCGAATCGTAGCAGGAGCTACGGATTTGTAGACTAAAAGTATATTGAATTTAAGTAACTTAAAATGAAAAAATCTTACCGAACGTTCTAGTGGTTCATCATAAACCGGTTTATCCTGAAAAATTCTTAACATATAATTCATTCTTTTAATGTATGTTAAAAAATAAATATGATATCATGTCTTATTAACGTATAAACTTACCCTTGTCAAAGATCTCGACCATTCCTGATTGGAAAAATGATGCGCATTACAAAATTTTACTAAAAATTCACCCAGGCAAGCTTAAATTGCTTTTATTTTAATTAATTTGCAAATATTAGACTTAACTTTAACATATGTAATTATATTATACAAACTACATTCGAAATACGGGCGAAAATTGTTCCAAAAATGGAATATTTGCGACCTGAAAAGTTATGAGAAGAAACTCGAAACTCACTGCCGAACACGAGCGTGAAATGTCAAGATTTTATATGCAACATTGACTATAATGAATAAAAAATTTATAGGATACACGTATCAAAATGGCGTATCATCGGAAGTCGGTTGTCAACACTTCACGGGTAAGACTATTTATCAACTTCGAACTTTGGCACCTGTCAGGCGTCAAGTGACGGACTCATATTTTTAATATATTACTTAAATCAAATTTTATTTCACTTTAAATTAAATATTCATCCACTATAAGCATTGACATCATCTGCAAACTAATTTGAATATTTAAAATTAATTTAAATCACTTATTTTAATTATATTCCAGACTATTCAAATACTTTTCTGTTATGAGAGTTTAGATAGAACTCCCGAGAAATCCTCCTCTTACTTAGAATAATACTTGGGACTATTGAAATTCAAATTACTTCAACTTCAATAGAGATTGAACCATATCTAACACCTGGGATCCACTTATTAAAGATTTAAAATCCCAAGTCCGATAAAATGAGTCTTTATACAGCACGTATTCAGAGAAATATTTAACTGACGTAGCTATATTTTAGAAACTAGTTAAAACTGGCATACGTTGTCCTGATTGCGTATATTGCTACATATTAAATAAATACTTAGATCGTAAATTTGTGAATAATGACTTTGGCTAGAAGGGAAGACGGAATGTGGACCAATATCATCACCTGGTGGCTTAGAGAAGCAAAGAGGTCCATAGGCAGATCACCCGATGGTCTGATGAGCTTAGGAAAATGGTGCTGAGCTGAGAGCTATAGATTCTTTTAGCACAGTGCAGTAAGAATCAGCACGCGAAGACGGACCTATAATTAATCAACAGTAGATAAACGTGGTCTGATCAGGTGGTCAACTATTGATACATTGAATAATTTAGATAAATTCGATGCTCGAAATCGCTTCGAAAATTGTATAATCGATAAACCGGAACACAACAATACTGAGGACTGCTGTTTGTCAGTAGAATATCTGATGAGTGGGTGGTACCTACCCAGACGGGCTTGCACAAAGCCCTACCACCAAGTCAATTTTAAAAATGGTATTGACAATACTATATAGTAAATAAAGCTGATACACAAAATCGCTTAGACAATCATCTAATGCATTCTGTCTAAGCCCGCTGTTTCGTTGGAATAATTCTCCATTTATTATGGCACTTATAAAGATTTTTACGCTGGTGTCTGGACCGAAATTTTATGAGGTCGATTCCCACTTGCAATAAATATTTGTTTGATTCGATTTCTTTATAATATAAGGTGATCGTTGTCTACATTATAAAAGTAAATGGTCTACAATAAAAAGAAAAACATCTACTACGTCCGATTTCACAAAGGCTTTTCTTAAGACACTCGCAGACTTCACTCTTTCATAGCCCAATAGTGGTACCCATAGCAATATCTACTCAAGGAATGAGTTCAGGCGCAGCGGTGATTCTATTATATTTCGCATCTCACTCATGAAATATTGACAGCCGACTTACGGTCAGACCATTTTGATACGTTCTTATAAATTTCCTAATTATTAAGTCAATATCACATATGACATTTTTACGATTCACCTTAGAACACTAGGTTCTAAGGTGAATTTCGTACTTATTCTTACACAATACTTCTAAAGGATCAGAAAGCGTCATGCAGTGCCCTCTATATATTTTTCGACGTTTATGACTGTGAACGCTAGAAACTTTAAAACACCGGGCTACTACTAAAAATTTTTTAACTCGATTACTCAATACATTTTATCAATTATCTGGCAGCAATTTCGACCTGAAATCTTGGGATCAACGGCCTCACAATCTAGCATCAAGTCCAATGAGGCACTCAGTTTACCAATCCACATTGCATATTATTAGCACAAAGGTTTGTTCAATAATTAGTTTTCTTTTAAACCAGATATATAATTACAGCAAAAGATTTTCTCTATACATTTATTTTACTATACAAATCATATAAAATATACTTACAAGGACTTTGCGTAGATCATCGTGCCACTGAAAAATAAATAAATTACTTAAATTTATTAAATTTTTTACATTATTCTATGCCTATAAGGAGCCTCGTGACAAAATAACTGAATGGTTACAAATTTTAGAATCACAATTGTATTTAAACTCGCACGCGTTCTAACCACTGGGGCATCTCGGCTCACTCATCATATATTCTAACGCAATACTTAGCATTGTTGTGTTGCAGTTAGAAGCTTGAGTCAGCCAGTGTAACTATGAGCGTAAAATCTTAGTTCCAATGGTTGCTGGCACATTAGCGATGTAAGGAATAGTGCCAATGAAATATAAAAATATATATCATAAGTGTGCCTAATATACGCATATATATACAGATATATAACATTATTTCAATTTACATTGAAAACGAGATAGTTTAATCCTAGTATTTCAGATAATACATAACAATTAACAGGGATTATGTGAGGAGCTGGACCTGGTAATGGGCAATGAAATTATATTAGTGGGTAAATAATGGTATATTATGTAATACAATACAAGTATCATAACATTAATCCTTGTCGCTTAACCGTATTTAGATATGACTTACTTTAATGGGGCATTAAAATGTGCACGACTTTCCATTAGTATGAAAACAGTACAAAATAAAAAACTTTTAATCCGCTCTGGTTTCAAGAAAACTACTATTGGTAAAACATTTCAAATTTAATAGCTTTATATTATAGAAAATACATACTGATAATAAATTATTTATAATTATTATTAATATTATATTTATTAAAATACACCTTTTTTTTTAATTAATTTTAACCTAGTAAAGGAATCCTGTATTTTTTTATAGATATACTACAATATAAATAATTTATCCTTACATCGTGATCGGGATTTTTTTCTCCCTTTTCCTGAAAAATTTCAACATTAATAGCGTAAAAATAATTAAATAAGTAAATAAAAATATCACTTCATACATTTTTGTAATTAACAAACATCGTAACAGATATTAAAACTACTTCGGATGATGATATTGCCAGACTTAAATTATTTATCTTATAGATTTACTAAATAAAAAAGCGTGGAATTAATGCTTGTTGACTTCCAGGCAGGATATATTACACATATAATTGTATTTAACTAACATGACTGTGTTTTTAGATGTTGAAAAAGAGTAACTACTGAGTTTCTTGCCGGTTCTTCTCGGTAGAATCTACATTCCGAACCGGTGGTAGCTTTACTTTAAATAGTTTGTTAAATGACGATTCAAAAGTGCTTGTAAAAGCCTACTTGAAAAAGTATATTTCGATTTTGATTTTCGCGCTAAAGATAAACATCGTTGGGTTATTTTATAACATTCTCTCGTTTTATTTATATCTTCTTAATGATAGACGAGACACTTGTTGACAGAAGTACATTTTGAAATTTACTATATTTAAAATCATACCTTTAACCGGGTTGCCATTTCTTTAAATTCGTCCCACTAAAAAATAATTATTAAAATTATTAATTTGTGGTATTATTTTTTATCCGTTTAATAAATCTAAAACTACATCATACGTCATAAACTTACCTTATTATTTTTATTTAATCTGTCATCCTGTCAAATGGAAAAAGAATATGTTGCCAAAAAATTATCTTCTGTTAATATTATTAAAATACTAAACTAATATATATTTAGTATATATGTATTTTGTTATTGTATTCAATAAAAATAAGTGTGATCGGTTTCGGAACGTTATTGCTTTGGAATTAAGACAAGATTTTCACAAGTGGGTGGTACCAACCCAGACGCGCTTGCACAAAGCCCTACCACCAAGTAAACTACGCGTATTTTCTTTCAATACATATAAATTATTAAAGATTAATTGTTTTGTTTTGTTTTGTACATATTTATACTATAAGTTAAGTTTTGGACATAAAATCCATGAGATGCTTAGACAATACATTCGCAATTTTAAGCTAATTGAAGCAGATTGGACTTAAATAAATCCATATCACCCAATCAATAGTTATGTCTTATCACAGAAAAGCAGAATAATGCTAGGTTCACATTATTGCCATTTCAGCGGTCGAATCCAACGCTGAAATGTCACTGGGATAACGAGAACCAACACTAAAATGTACCTATTCTAGTGAGCGACCCAGTTCAGTGACTGGCTCGTCACTATAGTCAACAACTTCTGGATGACTGGAATCTAATACTGGATTGAACTATGGTGAACCGGGCATTGTTACCTTCTGGGTCCCGATTTAAAGTTTTCATAAACTAACTTCAATTAAAAAAAATACATATAATATCTTACATTTCATAAATATTTTTGAGATAGATCATTGCCTAATAATCAGACATCTTGAGAAATAAATTCAAAACTATTTTCGTTGGTTTTATATCCCATATCCTAAGACGAGGTGCTTTACTTTTAATAAAGGTTCTTGCACTATTACTCCAAGGTCTAAATGTTTCAACTGTACTTGCAACAAAGACATAACTTGGAATATGAAACGAATATTTCCATCGTTTGATCGCTTCAGCGTAGCGTTCCACGCTAGAGCCTATTAATTCAAGATTAAAAAAAACTACATCCGTTAGTTTGTCCCATAGATACAAATCTTGCAAGGAATTTTTAAACCTGCTCAACCTATTTACTTAAAACTTCTCACACTTTTAGTACAATGGAGCTATTCTGTAAAATAAAATTAATCTCCCGGCAGACCAGCGCCGTGAAATGTCCCAAAATTAAATGCGTTGTTCTAACTAATATTGTAAAAGCAAATGTGAGTTTGTTTGTCAGTTACACCGTTTATTATGAAATTTTGCAAGGTTACGAAGGACATGGGCTTCCAAGCCCCTGACCCCTCCTGGGGATTATTCTGCCTCTCTGTGTTATTAATGTTTCTTATTGTTCGGTTTGGTTCCGAACTAAATAAATAAATCAATGTTCTTTTATCAGTATCAAGTACTGAATTATTAAATTATAAAACAAGACTTTTTTTATATGTAAATTTTAAACGACTTAAAAAAAATATCAATATTTTTACCTCAGTACTCTGTCGTTTATGAACCGCTTTGGGAAATTATAAAATTTTATTGTTTTAGCGTGTTCTTGTTTGGTTCCATTTAAATTTTAAGTTGATTTTATATTTATAATTATAAATAATGTATTACATTACGAATATCGGTTTGCATTTATTTCTCAAGATGTCTGATTAAATATCCATCACATGATAAGTCGGCATCTTCACCCATAGATTTCTTTGTTGTTGTAATCCTTCTTGTTAATAAGAGTATACTCGTACAATGCAAATACTCTTACCAGCTCGTCTAATTCATCATACAAGGCCCTCGTGTCATATCGGTCGTCTTTAGGTTTAGGTAGCATTTGTCGATACTGATGAAACTAAAAGAATAAAAAAAATATGTTGAAATACTATTTTTATAAACCTGATTCAACTCAGAGAACAACATTTTCCAAATAAAATTTATAATTAAGTCTTTTGAGTTGAATTTTGCCCACGTATGCTTATCTACCCTAGCTATTAATTGCCTCTCTGGCTGGGCTAAATCCTCCTCTCGCATTGAGAAGTAGCTAATCCTACGCTGCTCCAATACAGGTTGATAGATACACACGTGACAGAATGTCATTGAAATCCGACACATGGAGGAGTCCTCCCGATGTTTTCCTTCACCGCCGAGCACAAGATGAATTATAAACACAAATTAAGCACATCTAAATACAGTGGCGCTTATTTGCTGGGTTTGACCTTGCAATCATCGTTACGAACTCCGCGGTCGAGTAGTGTGTACACCGGTTTTTTATGGGTACGCTATTCTGAGATCCCGGGTTCGATTCCCGGCCGAGTCGATGTAGAAAAAGTTCATCAATTTTCTATGTTGTCTTGGGTCTGGGTGTTTGTGTGTGTGTACCGTCGTTACTTCTGATTTTCCATAACACAAGTGCTTTAGTTACTTACATTGGGATCAGAGTAATGTATGTGATGTTGTGTGTTATCACACATCATCACACATAAAATCATCGGTTAAGACGCACACGTTCAAACTACTCGCCCATATCGAGACTCGAGATCTCGAACATCTAGCCTACTGTGCAAAATAAATAATAGTTTCCAAATCTTTCGCAAGCACATCTTTTTATTCCCTCAGTTGTGCAATTAAATCAAAAACTATAATAATTGTAGCTATATACTACGCAAAGATTTAATTTTCAGAAAATATAATAATTATTAAGATAAATGTAATTCTTTTTTTTTCCACCTCTACTATAACGATCCTCAAAAATTTTAGTATGCACAAATTAACTTGTAATAAAATAAACATTGTTAATAGCATAAGGCGTCATGTCTAATTCTAGAGACTTAATTGGCAGTTTACTGAACAGCTTCATCGTGTAGTTGTCACTCTGTGTGCACATCGCACAGAATTCTATCGTTGTGCATAACGAACCATAAGAAAACTTCAAAAAATAAACATTTATAAATTTCAACTTCATTCTTACTGATAATATATAAGATATGAATATATTAATATGTTTTCGTTTCACATTCGTTTGCAAGCAGCTGTATAAAGTTTCGAAAGGGGTAAACACAGCTAAGTAGTTAAACTACACTTAGACTCATTTCAGCGAACACCTGAGTTAAATAATGAATAAATTAGTAGACAAAATGGAGTTGCAATATGGAAACACTTTAAAAGTACTTTGGAAGAATAAATCTTGTAAAAATTTTACATGAACATTTTAAAAAAAATTTACTGATCCATATAACAAAAACAACAGCTTAATAAATAAACTCTACTAATCTTTAGCCATGTTGTAAACACTTGCGTTCACGCAACGTCTTTTATTAATCTTGATTTGTTCTTTCCATGCCTTATAGATATATACGTAAGATACAAGACTAATCTCTCACGAAGGCGCGCCCTTCCACGCTAAACTATCGGCGTTCATTCGTGGTGTGACGCTCGTACTTTCAAGATGTCTTACGATGCACGAGATAACTATTATAAGAATAAAGAAATCGTAAAAGTACAAATTATATTATAGATGCTCGCCAATCATTGAACGTGGAGTGAAGGTATTAAATCACTTAAAGATCTAACTGGACCAAGATTCGCCTTTTTATTTGAATGTTCGACCCTAATTGCATCAGACTGCACCAATACGGGTGAAGTTCTTCAAGAAGTTCTACTTAAGAACCGAGCAGGAGATGTATAGCAAAAACTATATAACAATCATATTACAATTCAATATATGCCCGGACTTGAACCACAATATTTGCTTAAGAGGTACATACCTACCTCGAGCTACCTCGGTTCTTATTCAGACTCCGCACTTTTGTAATGTAACATTGTGAAGGGTGAGTGAGCCAGTGTAACAGACACAAGGGACGTAACATCTTCGTTCCCAAGGTTGGTGGCGCATGGTGATGAAAGAAGGAATATTTCTTACAACGCCATTGTCTGTGGGCGATGGTGACCACGGCCATCGGGTGGCCCATTTGCTCGTCCACTTACGGATATCATAAAAAAAAATCATGAATTTATCTTTATCAAAAGTACTCATATACATTTTTTTATGTTATAGATAGACGAATAGGTAAACCACCTGATGGTAAATGGTCACTGGTAAGAAATAATGCCTATTTCTTACATCACACCAATGCATCACCAACCCTGAGCCTTGTGCCTTTTGTTACACTGGCTCACTCACCCATCAAACCGGAACACAACAATACTGCGTAATAATAGCGATAGAATATCTGATGAGTAGGTGTATCAACCCAGACGAGTTTACACTAAGCCTTACCACCAAGTGGTCTCTTACAAATTTATCTTAATATAAGTGTAATAATAGCAACATATATATGTATATATATTGTATATATTATGAGTACGTTATATACAGATTATATTTCCCTGTTATAATAGTCGTATACCATTTCAGTTCTCTGCCACAGGTGCTACTTTTGAGCATGTCTTTATTTGCTCATAACGTATTCTATCCTTTCTCGCCTTGCCATATAACCCTGCCATATAAACTTAATGCACTCTTTTACCTTTATATGTAGTAAGTCTGTTGTCTGTTCCATATCTACGATTCAAATAAAAGAAAATCAAAATATTTTTTATTCAAATAGGCTCATTGAAACAGTAATGAATCGTAAGGTTACAGTGTTGAATTAAACGTTAAACTAGCCTAGTTAGGAAAGTAGATTCTACCGAGATGAACCGGTAAGTAACTCAGTAGTTACTCTTTATCACCATTTTAATTATAGAGTATGTACAGAGTACTAATATTTTGATATATATATGTGGTATAATAAGATATTTAATTTAATTATTTTAATGTTGAACCTCCTTATTAGATGATTTATTTTTTATAAAGATGATATACTAGACAGTTGTCAGAGAATATAAGAGAATGTAAGACGTGTCGATTTTAAATCCAAAATTATTAAAGAAATATTACTTTTTAAAACGTTTCACTCACAATAATCCCACATATAGACATATATCCCGCCTGGAAATCACTAAATAGAAAGTCCACGCTTTTTTATCTTTAATATAATCTTGTATAGATTAATTGAGATAATAATTTTATAAATATATTTTTGTAACTAAGAGCATCTTTTATTATGATCCGATCGTTAATACTTTTAGAATGAGTTCGTGATTGCAATGTTGCTGTTTGCTCTTTATTTTATTTATTTATTTTTATTTAAATGCTTTATTGACCGCCATAAAGTTAATGGGACAAAAGGCGGACTTAATGCCTGAAGGCATTCTCTGCCAGTCAACCTTTAGGTCAAACAGAAAAACCATGAAGGCGGTAATTAAAAATTATTTAAAAGTTAATTAACAATATATAACAATATATACTTATATAATACTACATTAAAAAAAAACATATACATACATATCCATATAGTATCTACAGAATAAATATTGATATATACTGTCTATCGTAAAATCATATATATAATATAACAATAGTTAATTTAATAAATAGTAGTACATAACAAAAATCATAAGAGCTAGGGGGTAGAGGGTCTTTAGATAGTTGTGAGAAAAAATACGCAAATTTATTTAGCATTTGCTTTAAATAAGCCACAAAATTCTGTGCAGATACAATAAATATAAATAGATTTAGATAAGACAATATGTTATGACTAAAAGTTCTTTTGAAAATATCTATTGTATCTGTGCGTACTATTTTATCATCTTGATTAAAATCAACGTTAATAGCTTTGCACATTAATTTATATCCAGGGTATTAGTATAGAAAAGACTTGTCGTTAAGTTTAGTTTGTAATATATATTTTTATTATATTGTGTTATAGATATTCATTGAAAAATATTATTAGGTATTTTTTTCGTTTTAATATCGTCGTAATTTAAAAAAAAATCACTATTTCACAATAATGTTAAACTTATTGTTATTCTTTAACGTAATTTTCGCTTTAAATCTAAATTCCGTTACAAATTTCCCTGACAATCGCGAAATAACTGAATCTGTCCCAACAAATAACGCGTTTCGTGAGATATTAAACATCCTAGTACATAAGACAATAACAATAAATACCTTATCGCAGACAACAAAATTATACGCTTGATAATATTGGACAATTTACCTGAGAATTTTGTTTATCAAAATATTGAGGATATCTTTGTCCAAATACATTTAACATAAAACTTAACGACAGTGTTTTCAACAACATCGTTGCGTATGTAATAGTAACTTCTTATTACTGAAACTAATTAAAAATTAAATTAGCGATTCAAAACAGAGATAAAAACGAACGGACGTTTAATTTTAAAATACGAATGACAGATTTATATGTTTAGATATTTAAAATACACTGTATGCACGTACTTTGTTGTATGTAGTCACACAAGTTCAGGTGGAGTATCAGTTGTCAGGAGACATCAAATATGTCGGAAACGTACCTGGGGGCCAATTCTAGTTACTTGTAACGGTCACGATACGATCCCGATACTATTCCGATTCAATTTTAAATGTTATTATATTTTATTTTACACCACAAACATAATATACAAAAATATTAGAACAAAAAATATGTAAAAAAAAATTTGATGCGTTGTACAACGGGCGGACTTATGGCTAATTAACCCTCACTTCCAGACAACCCAAAATATTTCACACAAAAATAAACCTCAATGTATAGCTTAATCGTAACTGAGAACTAATTCTATTGATGTACATCAGATATGATACAATCCCGATTGTATCCTATCTAACTTCGAAACCCGCTACTCCAATGCGGGTTGGTGTATTCACTTGTTCACGGCAGAATTTCGTTGAAATTAGACACATGCAGGTTTCCTCGTGTTTTGTTTCCTTCGCCGCCGAGCACGAGATTAATTATGAACACAAATTAAGCATTTAAATTAAGCATGACAATTTAAGATTAAGAAGTACGCGTTCTCACCACTGGTCCATCTCGTCTCGCATAATTGTTTGTTTTAAAAAGGTTAATTTGTTACTTTGTATGATGATGGGAACTTAAAATAAATAAATATACAAGCTTTCTTTATGGTTCTGAATTAGGCATTCATAGGTAGTCTCGGAAATTGTTACAGTGTATGTGTTCTTCTGAGAGCATTGTCAACGTAGTGTATTACTTGAAACCAGTTTTAATTGGCTTAAGAACCCAACATCATTACGATCGCAGTGCACATGGTACTCGTGAATATTGAATCTCTAGAAGATTGGATTTTTACTACCGTATTTTCTCTTTGTTTGATTGATCGCCGGGCTAAATAATTAGTGGCTAATTCTAGAGACATAATAATCCGTTTGTTTGACAACTGTATTAAAAAATAATTGTCTTTATTAATATTAAAAGTGCGAAAGAAACCCTATTTGGTCAAACCACTGAATCTAATTTGATGAAATTTGGTGTGAAGGTAGCTTGAACTCCAAGAACTACTATGCCTGTCTCACACCTGACGACTAACCCCTAAAACGCGAGCAAAACCGCGGACGACACCTAGTCTTCTTTATGTATTTAATTGTTCTTTAAACCAGCTATTTAATATTTTTGATAGAAACTGTCAATATAACCAGCTTTGGAACAGCCTGATGGAATAAAGTCTAAATCTTCTCCTAATGAGCAAAGGAGGCCCAGTGGGACATGTGCAGACTGTAACTTTTTTTGTTTCGTTTAATAAGCGATATAGTTTTGAACACATTTTGATCAAAAGTATTCCTTTTTTTATTTCATTTAAATAGCTGAGTCAATGAAGTGACTACGAGTATGTAGTTTTTGTAAGGTTTATATAAAAATATGTCCTATAGCAACACCGATACGGAACAACAACGGCGTCCCTTTCATCGTGGTCAGAGTATCAGAGTACTTTAAAAATAAACATTTCGCTCTTTTTTTCTAAATACAAAAACACAAATTTGTTTTATCAACCAAGGTTTATTTCTCGCAACGTGTTTATATAAGCTGTTGTTTACTTTTTGACAATTTTGTCGCATGATTCTAAATTTATTAATACTTACTAGCTATACTAGCTATCCATCCTGTCTTCGCCCGTGTAATATAAGGCTCTACCCAAAAATATTGAAGAGCAAATATAAAAGGAAAAAATATTGTTATTTTCAAGCCTCAGGTGTTAGTATCAAATATCAAAATTGGTTTAACGCATAGAATACAAACGTAAATTAATTTTTATTTATCGAGATACTTATGTTCCACAGGAGACAGAGTTTCTCTCGCATTTAAAATACTTATAGATGCTTCTTACGATGAAATTATTGTTCAAAATATGAAGTATTTTAGATATAATTTAATAATTAATAAATAATTACAGGCTCTATGTCCTTTCATCACAGTCCCCAAGATCAGTGGCACATTGGAGATGTAAGGAATCGTTAAAATTTCTTATGGCACCAATGACGATGGGCAGTAGGGACTACTTATCACCAGATGACCCATTTGCCAGTCCGTATACCAATGTTAAAAAAAATTGATTTCTAATATTTATTTCTTTATTTACATACATTACATTAACAGCCTGTAAATTTCCCACTGCTGGCATCCTCTCCCTTTGAGAAGAAGGTTTTGGAGCATATTCCACCACGCTACTCCAATGCGGGTTGGTGGAATACACATGTCTGAGAATTTCATTGAAATTAGACACATGCAGGTTTCATCACGACGAGATCTTTCACCGCAGAGCACGAGATGAATTATAAACACAAGTTAAGCACATGAAAATTCAGTGGTGCTTGCCTGGGTTTGAACCCGCCATCATCGGTTAAGTCCAGTAATCATCTCGCCTAAATCTCGAATAAAGATTGAATTTGAATAGCTTTTTTACGATACATATATCATATATTGGTCGTCAAGTAAGATCGCCTTGTGAGAACGTATTTTCCATACATTTGGGCACCAATCAATAAAATATATCTTTATATATGTGTGTACAATGACATTTAAATCATATTGACGTAAGTTATGGTGTAATGTTATATACTAAAACCTTCTCCTAAAAGTCCTGCAACTTCTGGTATAAGCGTTATCAATTTTGGTTAAGCAGTTTTTTTTCGGTTTTACTAAACGAAACGTCTCTTTTATAATTTTACATAGATGCGCCCTCAATACAGAGCGGAGAACGCGACGATAAAAAAATGTGGTCAGTACACACGCACTTGTACAGTCGGGGTAAGAAAAGGTTCGTCACCTTAAGGTCTATTTTCGTGTGCTCAGTATGCGCGATAATCTGCTTTACCGATTGAGTATGACATATTGCGTCGCAATGTACACTATTTTGAACCTAGTTATCATACTATATTAGTTTAATTTTGTATGCAGTTGTCTGTTTAGTGCTTTAGTTTCAAAAGGTACTAAGAGTTTACGACTTGATAAAGGAATGAATTTGAAAACTGACGAAGGTTTTCTTACTCAGACTGTACAATAGTATCACGTTTGGCGACTGTCAAATATATCTTTCGTACACACAGAGATAAATAATTTGACTCGTTTGTTTTAGTTATTTTGCCGTGCAGCACTCTGTCTAGATACATAAAAAATCTAAACCTCAAGTGCACCTAAACCTAAAGTACTCTCCAAAGTACTCTCAACCCTTAGTTAAATGAAAATATAAAATAAATATAGCATTAACCGAAAAAATACTTTAACAAAACTTGTACAATTGTTAAACCAATGTATATCAATATCAATTTTCGAACGATTTATTTTTTTAAGAAACTAGAATTTAAAATTGAATAAAATATTTCTCACGAAAAAATAATACGACGTCGAAGTTTATTCAAGCTCAAAAATTTATATATACTTGAAAAAATAGTTAACATTTTATTATTCTTAAATTAGCTTTTACAACGAAAGAGGTTTTATATTATCCTAAATTAACAATATTGCCCCTAAAGGATCGTCTAAAGGGTTAGTCTAAAAATTGATATCGTACCTTATTTCTTTTGACTTTGTTTTAATCATTCACTTGGGTAGGTATCTATATATAATGTTCATGTCATGTCATGTAAAGTCGATCTACCAATTAAATAAAATAAATACATATTATATAAATATCAGCTCGCTGTGCACACACACCGTCTTCACCGCGCGCCCATTTTATACATCTTCCTTTCCCGCGCTTTTGCGATGTGTGTCACTCGAGATGACAGATGCATAAATATACAGATAATATATATTTATATAAAATATAAATCTAATGCTAATGAATATGTTATTATAGATCTGGGTACACTACACTGCTGACGACTGAGTTCTGCTGCATTTGCGGTCAAAAAATTAGATTATTTACCGATGTTGATACGGCTCGCCTAGTTTATTTCAGTTACTTTCACAGTCTAATGTCCTACGGTATTATGCTTTGGGGTAACGCAGCCGCTATCCATACTATATTTGTGCTGCAGAAGAGAGCTATTCGCGCAATCTATAACCTAGGAGCCAAGGAATCATTAAGGTATAAATTTAAAGAAATTAAGATATTGACTGTTGCTTCTCAATATATATTCTGTAATGTTTTGTATGTACGGAAAAATATTAATGTTTTTATGAGAAAATGTGATTCTCATAACATTGGTACAAGGAAGAAACACAGTCTTATTACTCCTGTTACTCGACTGCATAGAGTCAGTAACTCTTTTGTGGGGCAATGTCGTATACATTGCCCCACAAAAGTTTGCCTTCTACAACAGGATCCCAGAAAGCGTTCAAAATGCTTCTGTTGCGAAATTTAAAAAAAATGTTAAGGAACGCTTGTGTGCGAAAGGTTACTATACAATTAGTGAGTTTATGTTTGATAGCACACCTTGGGAATGTAACGATCGCCTCCTGGCTGTTTCTATTCAAATACAATTATGTATATAAATAATTTGACGTAAAAAAAAAAGACACGCTGAGTTTCTTTCGCCGGTTCTTCTCAGGTCAGGGTGTTTCCTTTTCCGAACCGGTGGTAGTGTTTAATTTGACCATCAATAAGAAAATACTTCTGTATCGAATTAAGGAATTTGAGTTTGAGTTTGTATATAATATGTGGCGTAATTACAGTTCGTTGATATTCAAATATCGAAAATTATCACATTTCAAATGTAATAACATATATGCATTAAAATTCTTTATTCAACATAAAAGCATTACACTTATTCTACCGCCTAATGTACCAAACCTTGTAGCGTAATCTCTACATAATAGGATGTAATGTAACGAAGTCGCTTCCCTCTGTCTGTCTGTCCCTGTGTTTGCTTAGATCTTTAAAATTACGCAAAGGATTTTGATGCTTTTTTTTATAGATAGAGTGATTCAAGAGTAAGGTTTTTATTTATAACACATGCATAATATAGTAGAGAAACACTGATAATATTAGGTTTATAATATGATGTCGTAAATAGAAACTTTTTGCGCATACATTGCCAACGCTGGCTGAACCCTATGAGATAGATCAAGAAAAAAGTCCGCGATGGTGTATGGATGGTCTATCTCTTAGGGATAACCCACAATAACCATTTTTTATCCTTTACTTTTTACGAGAAATAATGGCTTATTTTCGAAGCGATTTTAAGCAATACAGCATTAATCCTCATCAAATTAAGTACCTTAAATACATTGTGCATTTAATATATCAATACGGTTCTACACAGCACGTAATTAAAATGAATATTTTCGAAGATATTACAGATTTAAAATGCAGGACATAGCGGTTCGTATTGACTAATGACAGAAAGCCGTGAATGTTGTGTATAATGACATTCTTTAGTATATTTTTTATATGATAAAAAAAAGAGTACGTGATCGCCTGTCACTGAGCCTTGAATTTACTTTTTGGCGCGAAGTTTAGATGCTACGGACATACAACTTCTGAACCATAGAAAATATACCTGCCGATGCTGATTTGGCTTTACTTAAAAATTGACCGCGAAACTGAACGAGGTTCGAAACATCAACGCCAAGTATTCCTATACTACTTACGACTGCTACTACTTACTTACTTTAACGATAGTTATTTTATAATATTTATAGAAGCCGAGTTGGTCAAGAGTTTAGAATCATTGAATTTAAGCCGATTGCTGGTTTCGGTCACTTACGACTGAGGTTTGATATGCTTTATTTATGTTATATAATTCATCAAAATATCTTTAAAACGGCTTTACCTGTTTTGTTATGTTTTTATTAAGCCTTAAGCCGTATCTTTTGCCTAAGTTTATGCTTGTTTAGTTCCTTTTATTATTATTAATTTAAGAGTGTATTACTTTTTATTGTAATTCAATAGTGCTGTAAATACCTGTAGTGGTGTATCACACTGCATTGGTCCGTGTACTTTTGATTGAATTGTTTTTGTGTATATGCCGATGGTGTTTCAAATAAATAAATAAATAAAATAAACAAATTTACCTAGCATTCAGCAGTAGCACTTCAATGTTTGCGGAACGTAACGTATGATTTTGCCACGTAAGAGTCGCGTTTCTGTATTCGCACGTGGCTATGACAGTGCTACAGTATTGAGTACTCTGTAATTACAGTACAGTATTCTGTGAGAAGAAACTCAAAACTCACCACAGAACACGAGCGTAAAATTTCAGGTGTTGATATGAGACATAGACTATATTCATTCTAAATCTATAGAATACACGTATCAAAATGCCGCTACACTGTTAGTCAGTTCTTACAGAATCGCACTGCAGGTGTACGTTTTGTATGCGACACTGGATCAATACATATAACTATAGTATATTCCAATGGAAATAGTAAAAAAGATAAACAAACTTTAGATTTAAGTTTTTCATGAGGTTTGCTAACAACTCAGCTACGTTGTGCACGACTAAGAGTTTATGATTAATATATCTTTATTTATAATACAAAACTATTACACTTAACTACTTATTTTCACTTTAATTTTACTTCCTAAATTCCCATAACAGTTTCGTCTTAGTTCAAAACGCCATTTTTTCGCAAGTCCATAGTGAATATCATAGATTAATCAAGCTACAACCAATGATATCGCGTCAATTTGCTGTCAAATATTGTTTTTTTCATGTTTGGGTCATGGCAGCCCGTGCAACTGTCGTGTCAGTTGAAGAATCTATTTAATATCGAAATATCTCGATTATATGAATTTTGCGGATATGTTTTGTCGACTAAAAAAAATATTATTTTTTAAAGTGGATACGGTTCAAAGTCAAAGTCAAAGTCAAAGATCTTTATTCAATATAGAAATGTTTACACTTGCTTATTGATTGTCAAAAATCTACCACCGGTTCGGAATTTAGCACCTCGGACCTGAGAAGAACCGGCGAAAGAAACTCAGCGGGATATATTTTTTTATTTTTTTTTAACCATTTTCCATGTAGGTACAATGATAAGTATATTTTAGTTATTTGAAACAGCCTGGAGGCGATCATTTAATTCCCAAGGTGTGCAGTCAACTAAAAAGTCATTAGTGTTGTAATATCCTTTAGCACACAAACGCTCTTTAACGACTCTTTTGAATTTTATAATTGAATAATTTTGAACGTTTTCTGGGATCCTGTTGTAAAAACGTATACATTGCCCCAAAAAAGAGTTACTAACCCTGTGTAATCGGGTACTTGGAGTAACAAGTTTATTCTTGTTCCTAGTGTTAATACAATGTACGTCACAATTTCTGGGAGAAATTTCAATCGGGTCTATGGTAAACCTGCACGAAATTATTAATATAGATTTTATAATAATGTATTTAAAATCGAAACGTCTTTTAATACTTGTATATAAGATAATATAACATAATGCCGAGATGGCCCAGTGGTTAGAACGCGTGCATCTTAATCGATGATTTCAGGTTCAAACCCAGGCAGGCACCACTGAATTTTCATGTGCTTAATTTGTGTTTATAATTCATCTCGTGCTCGGTGGTGAAGGAAAACATCGTGAGGAAACCTGCATGTGTCTAATTTCAACGAAATTCTGCCACATGTATATTCCGCCTACCCGCATTGGAGCAGCTTGGTGGAATATGCTCCAAACCTTCTCCTCAAAGGGAGAGGAGGCCTTTAGCCCAGCAGTAAGAAAATTTACAGGCTGCTAATGCTAAAAAAAAAATAATAAATGATAAATATTGGACAATATCACATAAATTACTCTGATCCCAATGTAAGTAGCTAAAGCACTTGTGTTATGGAAAATCAGAAGTAACGACGGTATCACATACACCCCGACCCAAGACAACATAGAAAACTAATGAACTTTTTCTACATCGACTCAGCCGGGAATCGAACCCGGAACCTCGGAGTGATGAACCCATGAAACCCTGTGTACACACTACTTGACCACAGAGGTCGTCAATATTACAACAACTGTTTGGATTTGTACGAATTATATCGGATAAAATTAATATTACGGAAGATAATATTATTTATCTATATAAATAAAATGTTCCTAAGCCGTTAATCCGATTGTTATGAAAAAATATGATGAGTTGTTTTGTGTACACCAGGGAAAATTTGTTATTCAAACGTAATAAATACCTTAATTCCCCAAGCAAAGCCGGGTACTGGGCCTTACCTTCCTAATTATTGGGATAAACTAATCCCAAAGATTGTTTGATAAAAACACTTATTAATATTGCACTTTTCTATATGGCTAAAAATATAAATTTACTGCAATATTTAAAAAAATATATGTTACCCTATGTAGTGTACACAGATCTGTAATAACATAATTAGTATTATATTTATATTTCATATGAATATATATTATCTGTGTATTTATGTATCTGTCATCTCGAGTGACACACATCGCGGAAAGCGCGGGAAAATAAGATATATAAAAATTGGCGCGCGGGGAAGACGGTGTGGGTGCAGAGCGAGCAGATATTTAAATATAATATATATTTAATGTAACTTGTAAATCGACCTTACATCTGAACATTACACCCTACACATTAGTATGTGCATCGTTACATGCTATTTTCAGCACAACCACGGCACAGCCTACATGGTTTTGAGCTTTACTACAATACTTAACTACATATTAAAAAAAATCTCCTGCCGTGCCGTCTGTCTGTATGCGAGAATCACAAAACTACCGAACGGATTTTTATACGGTTTTTACCAATGGATGGAGTGATTGCCGTAGCTGTCGGAAAAAAATATGCCGAGCAGAGATATAATGTATATGTTTAATTCTAGCCGTGTAAAGCCGATACTGGTAGCTAGTTTAATAATAAGTGTTTCTGCGGTCACGGCCTCTCCGGCAGGCAGCGCCTTCCGGCCTCTGGAATTTTGCCCGTCCTACTATCCGTTGCAATAGAATGCCACCAAAGCATTCACGCATCGTTAATCCGATTGGGATGAAACTTTACGCTGTTGTTACTGGCACTTGCACGAAGGTTTCTAACATCGTACCGTATAGTAAAGGTAGTATGAGGAGCACAAGATTCGACGTGCCAAATATCCCAGTTTGTCACGAAATTCCAATTTTCTTTGGTCCTGTGGAAGCCTACCAATTTATAAATCCCAAAGACATGACGCTGTAGCGTTGCCAAATGTTTTCATATTTGGTGCGCATCACTGAAGTCTGTAGTCGTGCCGGATAAATTTCAAGATTATAACGTTGGGTTATGTACTAGTTTTAAAGTGAAATAGTCAAAATTTAATCATCACAAGTGCAATATAGTGCACGCTGCCATACTACGGTACAATGATTAACAGATGATGTTTAGATAAGAACATATTCCACTTCGAATCAGTAGAGCTGAAGACGTTTGTCTGTTGACAAACGAAATTTAAGTACTTTAAAATCGAGTTATTATAAAACATTTATTTGAACTCAAGATGACTTACATGACTTAGAATTTTTTTCTCTCCACTGAATTGTCTTCCTTTTTTTATTTTCAACGTATTAAATACATTTGTAAAATTTTCCTACTAGTAACGAATGTGATGAAGGAACGAATGAATGGAGTAAATTTCAATGACCTGATCATTAATCATGGTAATATTTAATCCGAACTTCCCACGTAATATAATATTCATAACTATCGGTGATTATAGTCCTGCCACTTCGAAGAGTAGCCTCGCAGCATAAGTTTTAATGAAACGCGGTGTCGATACCAGATTACGTGGTTATACTGTGCGAGCACCGTGACGTAGGAATGGTTGAACATGGAATATAAAGTTATTTGGATATATATCATTTATTATTTTAAGTATTTACATAAGAATTGTTAAAATTATTTCCTTAAATAAATACAAATATGAATTAAAAATAGTTACTGTATAAATCTTGACTGCCTGGAATGATGGCAAGAATTGATGGTAGCATTTCCCCGTCGAATCGCAAACCTCTGGGCAAATAACGAACCCGACCTCCTGTCACCAGTGGAGCCAATAAGTTATTTAGATAAATATATTCTTAAAAATTATAAGTAACGAATTTGTTTAAATTAATATGTGCCGTATCACTTATATATGTAGGGTATCCCAAAATTGTCGATAATTTTGAAGACGACACAACTACAGGTCATGATGACTTAGTATCTAGGATACCAAAATAAGACCTTTAAAATGCGTACTCACTATATCTAGTGCATGATTTGCCCCGTTCGCTTAGTGCCTTAATATACATATAACCACAGATCCCGAAATTATCGGTCCTAATCCCAGATCGAGCCGATAAAAAGTTTAATTAGTGGGATTTTCTATTGAATTATCAGTATAAGTGCTTAGTGTACATACCGTGCCTCTGAAAGTGCGTAAAGTCGTTGATCCTGCGCCTGAACACTTTCCGATTGTGTCGAATTGGCCGTCCCATTGGATTATAAGAGTCAGGGAAAAGAGAGTGTACCTTTGTGAGTGCACTATATGTCCTGCATAGTTGGCTAGTCTTCCTCGAGACTGGTTGCTATAGGATATATACTAAAATAAGTTGTTCTTAATTTAAATTAGTAACTATTCTTTGTTTTCTATTGTTTTTACATGACTTGTGATCTGTGCTTCAATAAAAGAGTTAGTCTATACTGAAATGGTAGTTTCATTAATAATCGCCGTGGCCGAAATCGGTCAGGACGACATTATATAATTGTCATCATCTGTGTATGATTTAACCATCACTTCTCGCATTAGCTTTTTTTACAATAAGTAGGTGGCAAATAGACCGCCTTATGAAAACTAGTCTCCTCTACCTAAAAACATCGCCCATGATAAATATTTTTTTGTATATGTTTGATTAAGTTAACAACGTTATTCAATTGGAATGCCAATTTAAATTTGAATAAATAAATCTCCTAACGAGAATCTAAATTCTACTCCATATTAAATTGTTATGTGTTTATCAAGAAACAGTAATCCGAAGCAATATAGTGGTGACCCTTTACCATCAGGAGGTCTATTTGCCAATACGTAGGCAACGTATAAAGTGTAATAATTTTTTTCAATATAAATAGGCATTTATGGATCATATAAAATACCGTCTCCATAGAGCTTCTTACTCCGAGTTTCTAGAAAGTGCTTCAAAGTTTGAACTACAATAATCAGTGAAATGGGGCACCTCTTCCATCAAAGGCAAGTTTAGTATGCAGTTCCTCGTAAATAACTAGCGAAATACCATTTCAAGTCCAACGTTAAAATGAAAAAAAAACGTCTTTCAAATTGCAAAAATTTGATTTTTGCATTTATAAATATGAATCCAATAAAACTAAAGTTTAACCCATGTGGTTTTTTTTTAGTTATGAGATATATAACATTTTTTTATACGACACGCAAACTCTAGGCCTAAATTTAGTACAAATTCTTTATGCGTTTTTTCTACTATGACCGAAAGTATTAGTCCAAATGGTATTCAACGCATTTTTTTGTCACAATAAATACTTATAGACATTAAAATAAGCATTAATATTGTGTGAAAAATGCATTAAATAAAATCATACGTTGATTTTATTACATTTTAAGTAACTGGATGTGGTAATAAAAATGGATACTTATCTTTGATTGTATTCAATGCGTGTACACTATCCGAATACGAATACACGCAACATGCACGTAGTGTATGCGTGTATTCGTATTCGATGGTAACAGTTATTATTACGTAAATACGGCTTTTGTATTTATTACTCTTAAAGTACAAGACGCACGTGAAAAGGCCTTAATTGTAAAATTGGAAATGATTTAAATGACTCTCGCCTATGATCCGAGCTTTATTTCCACTAGCGATCGTAACTTTGCGGTTTCAAAGGCTCACCAGAAATAAAAGGCAAGCCTTGGTTTGACTCAGAAAAAAAAAAAGTAAAAGCGATCAGAAAGCGCTTCAAATAATCGACTCACTGCCAACGTTCATTAATTCATCTTTTCAGATGTCATTTATAATGGTTTATTTACAAGAGATAAAACTTTTATACTTTACACAAGACATTGGCTTACTATATTAAATATCTAATACATACTTTATTACCAATACATTGTTAAAAGTGATTTTTATCACTTTCGAATTTTGCAACGCAATGTAATTTTGCAAATCAATCAAAATATATATATAATATATAATCAATTGAAGAAGGAATAAAATTAAGACCTTTCAGTTACGTATTCCTTGCCGTTTGCTATATTTTTTCACTACAATCACTTATTGTTTAATAATACACCACTATTCCTCTCAACTATTGAGTTTCTTGACGGTTCTTCTCGGTAGAAACTACTTCTCGAAACGGTTGTAACTTTACATTTAATTCAACGCAGTAATAAGGTGATTCAAAAATGTTTTAATTAGCTCACTTGAATATTTTAATTTATGATCCACTTTAATTTTACTTCCAAAGTTCCGTTAAAGAGCTTCGTCGGCATTCAAATTTGTCAGTTTTTCGCGAACCCATAATGAAGACCATAAATTAAATTATTCAAGCTCTCGGCCAATTATATCGCATCAATTCGACGTCAAATGTTGTTTACGATTTCATGCGATTTGCTAATAACTCAGCTGATTGTGCACTACTAAGAGTTTATGATTAATATATCTTTATTTAACATACAACAGTACTACAGTTAACTACTTATTCCACTTTAATTTTACTTCCAAAATTCCGATACCAATTTCATCGACGTTCAAAACGGCATTTTTTCGCAAATCCATATTGAATATCATAGATTAATCAAGCTCTCAATATCACGTCAATTTGCTATCAAATGTTCCTGTTATTGTTGGAATAGAGTAAAAACATATACACTTTAATTTGACTTCCAAGTTCCGCGAAATATATAATGAATATCATAGATTTTATTATTCAAAACCTCCACCTCACAACTCCACAATTATATTGCGTCAATTATATGTCAATATTGTTTATTTGTCTTTTCTCCTTTTCCGGTACAACAGACCACAGATATATATAAAATGATTAGCAGCGGTAAAACGATCGTGGACTTTTACAATTCTGGACGTTAACTATCGGGAAATAATTGCTTTGAATTATAACGTCTTATAGTGCAATCAACAATCACAGGCACTTTAAGCCTACTTTTTGCAAGGCTCAAACATGAGGCAATGAGGTGTTATTGATAGCTATTCCTCACAGTATACAAATTTGATGATCTGAATTTATACGAGTATGTGGAAATGCTTACCGATATAAATATCGATATAAATGAGATTTGGTATGGAGATAGTTTGAGTCGCGAGGAATAACATGGGCTACCATTTAAAATTCACCCCTCGAGGGGTTTAAATGGGGGGTGATTTGTGTGCCATAAATAAAGTTTTATAAATAGCTAGAATAAAATATTGTATATTATGTGCGTTCAATGTGAGTATTTTTTAATATTCCAAAATATTTGATAATTGCATTTAAAACAAATTAATATTCTATATCGCATAATTTTTAGTATGGCAATGTATGCGGCTATGTATATGTTTTTTAAGTTTTCTTACCTTATTTTTATATACAATACAAATATAGTTTACCTATATACTACCTACTCTACACTAGATACATAAAGAGACATCTAATGATATTTATCTAAATTAGTTTGCCTTTATGTACAGTAAATAAAAAATAGTGTTAATATTACCATTGCGTAACAGATGGCATCGTCAAGCAAAATTTAAATTTATGTACATCAAATACAAAATAGTATTAATATTGCCATTGCCTAACAGATGGCGTTGTCAAACAAAATTTAAATCAATCATTCAAATATTTTGTTTATTAAATTTGTAACTTTTAAATCTAGTTAATAATTATAACTTACTTTTTTTTTATGTACTTTTAGGATGACTGCTATTTATTATCTGTATACACTTTATAAAATTTCTTGTTAAATAATATTTCAAATGTAAAATTTTGTTATTATCTTTTGAAAATATTAAGTAGGTACTGGTTAATTAAAATGGTTTCAGTCCAGACTAACTGTAATTTTAAAATAAATTACATACCTCATATCACTAATACAACTACTAAAACTTTTAAAAAAAATCTAGCTTGTAATATTGAAAGTAAATAAAGGGAAAAATAAATTTATTATTTGAATTAATAATAAATAAATAAAAAAAAAAAAAATTAATTACGAGGTACAGCAAAATTTAGTAGTTGGAAAAATTTAACCAATTTTGTTTCCTTACGAGAAAGTGCTCCGGAAGTCATCATATAAATATATTCTTTCAACCCTACAAAATTAATTTACAAAACAGCAAATGTATTTCCAAAAATAATGTATTATAAAGAAAATAAAATAAAAATTTAAAACAAGTTTAATAAACTCAAACCAAAACACAAAACAGTTTTAAAAAAAATAAAAATTAAACTAGTAATTCTAGTTTTGAACGATATTTTTTTAAACTATTTTTTAAAGTAGTGGCGAAAATAAATAATAAGTAAAATTAACGTACCAAAATGCAGTTCTTTAAATGAGAATAATAGTTTAACTTTTTTTATATTTCCAAAAATACCATCTCGTAAATTCATATTAATCAAGTAATATTCTAAATATGAGTTTCAAAAGCAAACCTCCACATGAATCTTCAAAATATAACACTAAAAAAGTAAAATATAATCCAGTAAAATAACCCAAAAAGTAAATAACTTCAAGAATATAACTTGTAAGGAGAAATAATCTTAGTTGTGTGTGAAAATAAGTGTCGCCTGTAATTACAGCACCATTTAAGCTTGTACAAAATATTTTTTGCATAATCTTAAACTGTGCATTATAGTTTCAGATTAGTTTTAATATGTGCTTTGTATCAAATAATAAAACTAGACTAAATTTAAAATATACTAATTATGGTATAAATAAAACAAAATTATATCAATCTAAATTTATTTTAAACCAAAGTATCTTCCGATCTTATGTACTCTCCAATATCAGCTTGGTGGAATGCTATAGTCGCCAGTGGATCTGCATGTCTACACTCTGTAGTTGATCTTGCTACTACACCAAAACCTATTGGTATGTCTGACATTGTGTTTATAACTACACCTTGATGTTTTGGTGTATTTTCTGTTATTCTTCCTAGTCCTGAAATTAAATTAGAGATCATAATTGAATAAAGTCATGTGACAATGTATATATAATGATAAATTGTTTGTACAATATAGTTGTGTTGTTAACAAAAGCTCCATCCCACAGAAGAAGTAATAAAAAATAGGTTTCAATACATATTAAATAAGTAATTTTGTATAATATTTTTTTATTATATATATCCATTTGAAAATATCTGCACAATACTGCCCAATTATAAATCTTATAAATTTTACTGCAATATAAAAGAATTAATGATAAAGAAATATATTAAATTAAAATTGGCTTATTTTAACATAAAATGTATGTAATTGAAAATAAAAATATATAACTACTGTCAAATGTTAGCTTAAGGGGTAATTTAATTTCCGAGCCACTGATAGATGTTTGACAATCAATAAGTGAAATGCCTCTATATTGAATAAAAATTTTGAGTTTGGCTTTGAATAATGGTTTTGTTAGTAAGACCATGACATTCCCGACTAATAATGTAAAATAATATCTAATTTTAACACACCTTCGAAGTCCCAAAAATAATTATCATAGAAGTACATTTATATGTAGAATAGAAAATAGCTTACCACTCTTAATAACATGGTTTCCATACAAGAACTGTTGTTCAGCCGATGGCTTCACCCATATCTTATAAGGTGCATACGGTGCTATATACGTCAATGCTGTTATATGTAACCTAAACTTATTCGTTTTAGTAAATTTTCCAAAACATGTACCGGCGGATATTAAATGGTCAGGTTTGACTGTTTGTGCGAGTTGTAATAACCTTTCAGATATATAATAAACTCTGTCCTTTTTTTCTCTAAAGCAATATGTTCCATCCGGCCTGTCTATTAAAAGTTTCACGTTTACACCAATACTGCAAAAGATAGATTATTTTATAAAAAAGATTACACAAATTTCAAATATCGAATGCGCTTTAAGGGAACAATTATATTACACAGTGGCACTATTAAAGATTTGAAATATATTATACTCACTATTTAGTCAATTTTTCAAATAGAACTCTTGTTCGAGTTTCTGATAGAACTTTCATTTTAATTTAGTTTACAAAATATCTTATAACTAAATTACAAAACACTATAAACGCACGTGTGTCGTGTTGATTTAAAATATATGAAAGGTCAATGTCACCTATCTTGTGTGTCAAAGTTGACGTTTTCGTTTTTTAAGGGTATACACAAACGGTATATAGATTTCGTTAAATAAGATAAGGTAAGAAAAAAACATTGTAATTAATGAAAATTGTATTTGAAAAAAAAAGAAATTATAATATAACTCAAACTATTTTAACTAATTTCAATATTTATAAACGGATTTCCCTTTTTTTATCTGTAAGAACTGTTAAGATGAATGATCAAATCTCCGCAAATCATTCTATGTTCATTCACCTCAACCTTAAATTCATTCAACTTCGTGTTGGACTTGGTGACGTACGGTGGTAAGTGAACTTTTCTCATTGTTTACAATATATTCTTAAAAACTTTTATATAACATAGAATACTATTACTTTATAAAGGAATGTGTTTTCTGGAAACAGTACTGTATATCTAAACAAATTTGCCATGTTATCGTACTTTTAAATAAGTTTTTATACGTGTTTTTCACATCTGTTTTATTTCACGACCCTGAAACAAAACAAGTAGATCACGTGATAACAACAAAAATTCGAATATTATAATTCGAAATAAATAAAAATATATCTAATCTTAATTGAAATAAAGCATGACATCAATTATTTTTAATGATATTTAGAATCAAGGGGTGTATTTAATAAATTAACATTAAGAGTATTTTTAACTTCCCTCTGTAGAATTCAAGAAAATACTGCTACTCAATTTTAAATTTTATAACTTCCTCGCGTAAATAATAAACATTTGCTAATAGAATTATTTATAAGCTATTTAATATTCTAAAACATCCTCTTAGTAAGATTTTCTAAGAGGAAGTATTAAATTTCTGCTTGCATTTCTGAAACAAATTAATTGCGATCTTATTCAGGGTTTTATTTCCTAGAAAAAAACCGATTACTCAGAAATTATTTTGTCAACGCTGCTACTGAACAGTTATTATTATGAAATATTGGTAGTTGTAATAGAATGTAATCAATAGAAGAATCAATTTTATTGTTCCAATGGTCGCAAGTTCGACTCCTTGTTTATGAGTACATTGCCATTGTTTCAAATAGCAGTGCGCTTCATGTATTTATTATCTTCCTTTTTTAAAGAATTCATGATTCACAAAAGTTGATCGTTGTTTAATTAGCGCTTAAGAAAATGTTATGTTTTTTGCAAAAAAAAAGAAAACAGATTGTATGGAAATATTAGTCACATAACGAAATGAGGTTTAATTATGTATGTATAATGGTTGTCATCGCTCTGTGAAAGATTATTGACATCAAAAAGAAATAATTTAAATTTGGAATTGAACTTTGATAACAGAATTCATTAGTTTCACTGTCATTTGCCTGGGGGTCGTGAAATTGTTTATATCCTTTCTGTTGAGCAATGACAAACATACAACATTGACATTAAATTGACGCGATGTCATTGGTCGAGATCTCGAATAATCTATGGTTTTCGTTATAGATTCGTAAAAACTGACATTTTGAATATCGGCGAAGTTGTTATTCGGAATTCGGAAACCAAAATTAAAGTTTTTATATGTAAGTAGTGAAGTGAAATAGTGTTGTACTCGTATTATAAATAAAGATATGTTAATCAATACTAGTCTGTGGTGCGTAATATAGAAGACATAATATAGAATATGTTACAGAACGTAACGTGTAGTATATGTTAATCTAAGGTTTGTTTATCTTTACTACTTCTTCGATTAGTGGTTAAAAAAAAAGACCATCATCATTCATCACGCTACGACCCATGGGGCGGAGCAGTAAGGTCGGTGTAGCCACACGGAGATAAATTGAAGTTATTTTTTTTATGATATAGGTATGCGGACGAGCAAATAGGCTACCTGATGGTAAGTAGTCATCACCGCCCATAGACAATGGCGCTGTATTAAATATTAACCATTCCTCACATTGCCATGACGCCACTAACCTTGGGAACTAGGATTTTATGTCTCTTGTGCCTGTAGGTGCACTGGCTCACTCACCCTTTAAACCAGAATTGCTTGCACCCAGGCGTTTGATATACTTAAAACGGGGATGGGCACAGGACCATTCTCCTCTTAAGGTGGAAGGAAAAAGTTACGCGCGTATTCGACCAGGCTACTGCTAAAGCAGATTATCCCTCGATACATACCAGCACAAGATAATTTATGATCAATGCTAATATTATAAATGCGAAAGTCACTCGATTAGTCTGTCTGTTGCTCTTTCACGATCAAACCGCTGAAGCGAATATGATGAAATTTATTATGAAGCAACTGACAACTTGAACTGTAAAAGACGTCAGCAAGACAACACAAAAAACGCGCGTGGCTCCGAGCGATAACTAGTGTAAAATATATCATTACCGTAACTCAATGTGTATTGAGAGGAAAAGCTCCTTTATAACATCCAAATATATGTTCTAACAGTTTTGGGGTCATGGACAGCGCGTGGCCAAGTTTTGGACCAACCCTAGATTTGGCAGTTCACCAATTCTTATGGCAATGCGCACTGTCGTTTAAAGTTATGGAAAGGTACTTCTGGTTAAATATAGATATTATGAGTATGCGGTAGGTTTTACAAGCTTATTCATAAAAATTGACATCTATAATAAAACATTGCTAAAAAATGAAAAGTAACTCAATTGCGTTATTAATCAAAAAGTTTTACTACTTGAATTATAATTTTAAAAAGAGAAAGATTTTTTCTTTCGGCGGCGTCTTAATGATATTGGTTAATTTATACTTTTCATAATACCAATATCTATAGGCAAACATCAAATGACTTGTATGCCTTTCTAGCATAATATTAAAAATCATTGATAACAGCTTCTATGAATATATTTAAAAACAATTACGATAAGGACTATAGACCGGGAGATGATGACACAAAATACTAGGTCATTTGTACCAGTATGGCGGTACTTCAGGGGTCTAATTACGTAAAGGCAAAAAGGAAAATGATAAAATACGAGTGTCGTACGATTCCACAAACCGTATATAGTAATATAATTATGTTCAAATTGTATCGTATAATTTGTATTTATATATCAGTGGTATGCAAAGGAGTCGCCATACGGATTGCACCAGTATGGCATTTGGATTTTTGGTACGTAAGACAGCTCAAGGTCTTTATAGGGATAAAGACGTCTTCATCAAAACTACCGTATTTAACAGTATGCCATTTAATTACAGTGTCTTTCCTTTTAAATTAATTGCAAGCAAATTTGACTCTATTGCAGAGATATATTAGTTTTTTGTTTTTTTATATTTATAAAACTTTCGATATATATGATCGAGACCAATACTATACTGACAGGGGGGCGGGGGGCTAAACAAAATATTTAAATGACGAACCTTTTAATCAAAAGTGAACGATCGATTTATGAAACATAATATATAGCAACTCTTTCTGAGAAACATTGAACTCGGCGCAAATTATTTTAGCATTTATTACAAAATACATAAGACACAATTTCAATTGGAAAAGTAGTATAGTATTTTTGGACTACACATTACGTTTTCAAAGACTCGAACATGAGAAAGATGGATTGATGCGATGTAGGAAGTCATAAAGAATTTCACAATTTATTTGAAAATTGCGGTTTAAATACTGAACTGACTGATGTTAAATGCTTAGTTGTTTTCGATAGCATTTAATTTCAGGCACAAGGGATGTTATATTTTTGTTTATGATAGGTAGTGCATTGGCCATGGTAGGAATGGTTAATATTGATTACAACGTCAAAGCCAATAGATGATGCTGGCGACAACTTATCATCTGATCTGACCAATTTGTCAAACCGCTTAACAATTAGATACAAAAAATAAATGCATAAATGTGTTAAGCCGAGTTTACACAGGAGACACTCTGAACACTAGAGACTCAGCACTCTTTTCTCGGCGGACTCTCCTACTGATTTATCTGAAATGATAAGCCCTCGTGCCATCAGACATTAATACTGCGAAATGTTAAATCTATCTTATAATTTATAATATTATAAAGATGTAAAATCTTGTTTATTGGAATTATAAATTTTTGTGTATGTTGAAGGTAGTCTCCCGAAGTAATGTACCAAACATTTTTTTTCACTTGTAGAAAGTTACTTTACTCCCATTTGGTATAGAGTTACCTGTCTTGTATAGATAGCACCCGCGCGAAGTCACTAGTCTTAGAATTTCTTGCTCAATTTAATGCGTTTTTATTCAAAATTGCGGGTTTACGTGTTCCCAATTTTGTGTACATAAATGATTGGACCGTGTTGAGCAGTATACCGTGTGAGTATACCGAACCACAGAAGCAATAATAAAAATTGTTAAGATTTAAAACTTGATAAATTACATATATTTCATAACATTAATTTCCACTTTATATATTAACAACTTTAGTAGCGCTCCAATTTATATCGTACTCGGCACCAAAAGGAAACCGTGAGTTAACCTGCATGTGCCACACGTGTGTTCACTAACCTGCATTGAAATGTGTATTTCGGGAACCATTAAATAAATCGACGAAATTAGAGCGTGCTTGTAGTGGATAAAGGAGATAATTGGTTCATTTAAAAACTAATTGAATCACTCATCGAACGTCTAATTAATCATTCGAAAAACTCGAGTGATGTTTGTGTATGCACTTATAGAACAATTCTATTTTTAGTCCTGTAAGAAACTGTAGTACTTTTGGTTACTATTGTTCAGGTTGTAGGTACATTTTTCCGGGATAAAAAGAAGATATCTGTGTCAAATTTCTTTCGGATCCGTTTAGCCGATTTGAGGTGATTGAGGAACAAACATCCATCCAACGATACTTTCGAATTTATAATATTAGTAACATTATGAAAGAACTCACTTCGTATGTCTGTCTGTATGTCTATCCTTTAAATATTGGTTGTAAATTGTAATCAATGCAGTATGTCGCTTTCTGACTTTTCACAATAATGTTCTAGATAATTTTAGAGTTTCTAGTTCCGAGAAAATAGCTCTACAGGAAATGTTAAATTTAGATTTATAAGTGTAATCGCTCGAAATTTTACCTTTGTAAATAATTTTAAATAAATATTGTAAAGAGATAAAGTTTGTAGGGGTAAATCTTCGGAATTAATGAACCAATTCTAAAAAAAATTTACTTGTAGAAAGTTACATTATTCCTGACTTGTATAATTTTCTTTATTAATAAAATTTACTCGTGCAAAACCAGGGACGGATTGCTAGTAGACGATATTATTGCCAATAGAAAATAATTGTTATTATGTTAACCTTACAGTGCCTTATAAAATATTTAGAAAATACTTATCCAAATTTTCGAAGAGTCGATAAATTGTTTTTTTAATTGGCAAAACGTTGATATTTCTAGACTATATTTAGTAGGTACGATACCGTTAACCGGTAGTGCAAACATTTCCTTAATGGAAATTTAGTAATGAGTCATTTAACAATAAGGTTTTGAAGTGATTTCGGTAATTGTTGGCTGTCTCGTGTTACGTATACCTTTAGGTAAATTGTCTGTGTATAATAAACATTGTATATATAGTTTAGCTTTGACTGGATTGTTTATGACATACCAAAAATAATTTATTCGTATTTTTTATTTAGCTGAAGAGTCAGTATGGTCATATCCGCAAATATTAACCGATGTTTGCGAATTCGTATACATTACGCATCTTTTTTTTTATTTTATGGCTTATGGGCCACCTGATGGTAAGTGGTCACCACCGCCCATAGACAAAGGCACTGTAAAAAATATTAATCATTGCTTAAACCACCTATGCGCCACCAATCCTGGGAACCAAGACGTTATCTCCCTTGTGCCTATGATTACACTGGCTCACTCACCCTTCTAACCGGAACAGAACAATACAGAGTACTATATATAGATCTTTAATCTTCTCCTTCAAAATATGAATATGTACCGTAACTATTTATAATTGTTGGTTGTATATAACGAAGGTCTTAATGTAAATAAATCATAAAGGTAAATAAATAAAATTATCTACTTTTTCAAGTTTAAGTCCAACTTACCAACGGGTCGAGTATTAATTGTCGTCTTTACAAGTTATACAACCTCGTTTAAATATTATCCAGCGTTATTTTGGCACTATAGTGTGTTCATTTCGCATGACTAAATGCATTTAAAAAAATATAACTAATTGTTATACTTAAGTATATATAAATGGAATACATGAAATAAAAAAAGTTAAAAATAATCTAGTACTTAAAATCACATACAATACTAATTGTGTTTACATTTTTGTCATTTCGTCAAAAGCTTTAGGTTTAAGGTCATTGTGTCGTCACGCCGCGCCCGTAGGAGTGGTCCAGAATTAATCAACTGGCTCTAATTGCTTTGTCACACCTCGTTTCTAATATATTTTTTTTTATAATTACACTAATTAATTATATTAAAAGGTCGTTCTGTCATTATGTGGTATAACGAACCCTGGGAATAAATTCTGTAGGTGACTCGAATCAGAATTTAATTTATTTAAATATACTCTTGTGATCAAATCAAATAAAATCTAAATATACTTTACTTAAGTAGGCTTTTACAACTATATCTTTATATACTTTTATATCATATATAATCTTCTGATGAATAATATGCCTTATTTATTAATGTTTTTTTAGAACAAACAATTGAATTTATGAATCGTCAAATCATACATTAAAGAACAAGAAGAACATAACGTATGTGATATGCAATTACATATTTCGATATTTTAAATATTATAAAAAAATCTTGCTTGAATTTAGATAATTCGATTAAAAAAAATACTGAAAAACTCGATTTATTCCAAATTATTATTTTTTTGAAAATTCGGAATAATAAATACCGTATTGTTAACTATAGTATAGCATTTTCGAAATTTTTTAACATTTCAGACGACACCTTAAAATTGTATTCTTATCATTAAACCTGTGTTTCAAAATTATGTTTAAAAATCCTGCTTCCCATGGCCGCGCCGAGATGGCCCAGTGGTTGGAACACGTGCATCTTAACCGATGATTTCGGGTTCAAACCCAGGCAGGCACCAATTAATTTTCATGTGCTTAATTTGTGCTTATAATTCATACTCGTGCTCGGCGGTGAAGGAAAACATCGTGAGGAAACCTGCATGTATCTAATTTCAACGAAATTCTGCCATATGTGTATTTCACCAACCCGTGTTGGAGCAGCGTGGTGGAATATATGCTCCAAACCTTCTCATCAAAGGGACAGGAGGCCTTAGCCCAGCAGTGGGAAATGATCAATGATCGAATAATGGTATTACAGCAGGAAAAATTAGTTAGTAAATGATATGAGATCCTAAAAAAATACACAAAAACTAAGAACCTGTTACGTCATCACTCGGTACTATAAAGAGTCTGACACGGACATAGCTAGGTCGATGCTGCGTCGTCATGGCCAAAACCAATCAACAGTCACTTAAGATCTTGGAATCATCGCAGTAACCAATAGTTCCTGTGGTCTGCTTACGCACTGCACGTCATATACAGTAGCATCTCAACTTAGACAGAGCTATGTCAATTATCTACTATAAGCCGCAATAATTACTACTATGATCATGTTTAACTTTAGAACTATTGAGTTTCTTGCTAATTCTTCTCGGTAGAATCTACATTCCAAACCGGTGGTAGCTTTACGTACAATTCAAAACTGTAACATTGCGATTTCAATGTGCTTTAATTAACCTATTTTAGTTACGATTATTTTCTTTTTATGACTCTTGTTGCCAGAAATAAATGAATAGACTTAACTTTTAATCTTCGCATTTTAGTGTCCATATTTAATTCGGTATAAAATTAAGGGTTTTTCTTAAAAACAAAAGTTTTGTTAGCATGTTTCCCGTTAATAAAAATAATATATTTGTTCATACTCATCTACAGTAAGAATTTGCAATTAAAACAAATTTTATTACCTCAATGTTGGCAACATTTCAACTAAATTCTATGTAGCGAGCAATAACAACAAGCTTCGTTGCTGTTAAGTTTTAAACTAAGACAAGGGAATTACATAATACGAATAAAATATTTGAACTCCATGTACATGAAAATATGGTTGTCAGATTATTTCCTTTTCCATTAAACTTTAAAAAAAAAAACAAATATATTGTATGTAGAGTCTGCCAGTGACATAATAATATCGAAATAACTGTTTTTATCAAGCGAATGGTGATTGTAAATTATCAAAATCCATATACCATATGGGCATAAGGTCTCCTGACTGGAATATAAATATACTTTAACTCTTCACAATGCCCGAGATGGCCCAGTGGTTCGAACGCGTGCATCTTAACCGATGATTTCGGGTTCAAATCCAGGCACGCACCACTGAAATTTCATGTGCTTAATTTGTGTTTATAATTCATCTCGTGCTCGGCGGTGAAGGAAAACATCGTGAGGAAACCTGCATGTGTCTAATTTCAACGAAATTCTGCCACATGTGTATTCCGCCAACCCGCATTGGAGCAGCGTGGTGGAATATGCTCCAAACCTTCTCCTCAAAGGGAGAGGAGGCCTTTATCCCAGCAGTGGGACATTTACGGGCTGCTAATGCTTCACAATGCTATCTCTTATCGATACCATTGTGCATAATTTTTTACTATCTTGTCACGATAGACGCTCTGATAAACGCTGAAGGTCATTTTATTGTATGCATTTCACATTCGCTTCAAATGAATCACTATAGGAACTCATTTAATTCAATTTAACAGTCCAGGTATTCTCTGAGAATAAACTCGAAACTCACCGCAGAACACAAGCGTTAAATGTCAGAATTAATTAATTAATATGTGACATTGAATGTAATAATTAAAAAAAAATATGGCTAAACCTATCACAATGACATATCACCTTAAGTCGGTTATCAACATTTCACGAGTGAGATACGAAATGAACTCCTACTATATAACACTGCAGTAGAGTTATTTAAGAACAAACTCAATAACGCATAACATGATCTTAATATATATAAGTGATTTGCAAAATTTTCTATAATAATTATCACATTTAACGGACACACGTATCAAAATAGCGTATCACCGTCAGTTGGCTAAGCTCTTACAGAATGCAGGTACGTGCTTAAATTGCCTCATTTTGATAACTAAATCTTACTCTAATTTGCGGTTATGATCATTATGTACCCGCCTGGGCACCATCCATTCATTACAAATTCTGTCACCCAATAGCAATTATAGTATTATTGTCTTTGAAGGGTGAGAGTCAACGTAATTACTGGTAAGGGATGTTACATCTTATCTCTCATGGTGGTTCATATTTATTTAAGTGTTAATGTCTATGACCGAAGATGCTTCGCCTTTGCACCTTGATTGGAAAAAAATTCTGAACATTTACGACTAATATCGAAAACATTTAATCGTCTTCCAAACGAACCAGTACGCTACATTATCAAAGCTATCAAGGAATTCAGCTTGTAATACATGTCATAAAGATATTACTCGTAATTTTTTATAATTTGAACGAGTAATGACTTATATCTAATGGTTTCATTCATTCAATTTTATATTTAAATAATATGTTATGTTTGCGACATACCAGGGAGTCAACTCTACTAATTTATAAATGTAACGACACATTCCCGATTCTTTCCATCCAATTTCCACCAACTGAAACTAGATCGTGTTAATATAATTGGAAAACGATTAAATAAAGAAATATGAAAAGAAATAACGGATTTTGTTGCACTGGTTTTCCCTCACTATGAAGTTTATCAACGTCCACCTTGACCCGTATTGTATGGAATATGGACTCAAATAACGTAATAATAAACATTATTTTGTCTTGCTATCTGATATGACATAAGCTATCAACAGTGACTTTTTAAATCGGTACACTAAATGCACGTTGCGAATGTGATGTCACGCACACATATATGCACATATGTATTTATGTATTATGTACAACACTACGGTATATCTGAATTATCCAAAAACCAGTCTTAATATAAACGTGCCCTCATTTCACATGAAGTTCAAAAATATTTTAAAAGAATTCAAGTGAAACAAGTTTATTAATCAACTTGCACAATATCGCTGCAGAATTAAAAAAGCAATCGATATTAACTTAATACACATATAAAAATCAAGCATCGTCATTTAAAAAAATTGCGGATCTAATTCGAACTGCTTATATGTATATTAAATATATTTTATGTACGAGTAAATATATATTTATATATCTTACGTGTTAAGGAATGGTCTGTAATACATAAGTACTACATACATATGGTAGAGTAGTAGCAGTCATAATTTATTTGGTGATAGGACTCTCGTCTCTCGCAATATCGTCTGTATAGTTACCACCAACCTTCAATATATTCAACCGTACCGTTCCATATAATACTTAGTGGACAAGCAAATGGGTCTGATAGTAAGTATAAGTCACCACCACCCATAGACATTGGTACCCTAAGAAATTTTAACCAATCCTTGCATCGCCATTGCGCCATCAACTTCAGCAACTCTGATGCTATGTCCCTGATGCATGCAGTTAAACTCAAAGTCAAAAATCAGGCTCACTCATGCTTCAAACCGGAACCCAATAATACAAAGTATTAACGAGTGAGCGGCACCTATCTTATTATCTGACTTACTTAATGCCCTACCACGAAGTATTGTTCTCAAAATAATAAATATATGTACATCACATTCTGTATATAATATTTATATCTCTCTCTCACTCATCATCATCTCATAATCATTTAGGCAAAGAAACATATTGAACCAAATATAAAATATATTTTACCTTTAGAGCTAACTATAGAGAAAATAGAATTTACGCTAGTATATTGTTTATGAACATGACTTTATATTTAAAAAAAAAACAACCGTAAATGATTCAAATAACGATCAAAATAATATTTCGAAATTCGAGCAAGCTACGTCACAACACATGACTCAATGACTTCATCCTTGTTTCAGAATATAAACAAACACTTCCCTGCTGAGTTTATTTCGAGTTCGAAGTGAACAAACAATGTCTTTCTATTATCCGAAAAACTTTCGGGCCAATGGCTGGGGTTGGCATAGAACCGCGAACGCGGCATCCGCAGTGAGCGGGTTTTTGAATAAGGAACGAAATGGCGACGGCAGTTCTGAACGTTTAATTGGCAATGGCAGCTTATACCCTAGCTTACCAACGGATGATGACGCTACATTCTCTGGGGTAAAGTTGTACCCGTCGCTGCCTGTTGAGGAATATGAGAGCGGGGCTGTCGCAGAAGTTGTTGAAGAGGCCTGTGCAGCAGTCAACGTTAGTTTGGAGGTGAGCTTTGCAAATCATTAAATATAATGTGTTTTTTTTTTTTTTTGTTAGGACAGCAGAAGAGCAAACGCACAACGTATCATTATCGGTTACGTACACTCGAAAAACGATTTTTTAACAATTATAAGTAAAGCGTAAAATTTCATATTAATTGGAATAACGTAACATAACGTAACGGGTTTTTGTAAATGGTATTATTTATATATATATTACTTCTGCCTCATTAAATATACTGTTATTATATCCTTATCGAATACAATGAGGAAAATGCGTTTTTTAACATTTTCGGTAAATTAAATTGGCAATAGAACATGGCTCTCTTATCGAAAAAAAAATGATATTTCGTTTTTTTAATGATCTGTTCATAGTAACAAAATATTATCATTAAGTTTGAGTGATAACCTCTAAATAAACTCATTAGTCTGGAACGGATTTCCCTAAATGCCGAGAAGGGAGCAGTTAAATTTGATTTTTTTTTTTGTAGTCGAGCCTTTCTTGCCCTAACAGTACCCATAGAACTTCGCCAAAAAAATTACCCAGTCTCCGATTCTTAAAAGTTTCAGAGGAAACTTCTACACCACTAGGTCAACTTAGGTACCAAATCGCCATTCCCTACCCATTTATAATTCAATTGATCTAGATATAATATTAACAATAATCTAAATTCTTCTCATACATTTGAACGTAGTTACAAAGATGACGATGTTACAATCATAGACTAAGCTTAATCTCAAGTTCTATAAACCAACTTAGTAAAACCAACAGTGAATAATACCCATTACATATAATTAACATAAATTTAAATCGTCACACGATAAAACAATTATTAGCATACTGTGATCGCAGAATCTTGATGACTAATCGGGGCTTTGTACTTAATACGAGTGTTTCCGAACATAATCATACATAAAGATTCTGAATCACAGTGATATGACTGGCTGTGACGTATGTTGTTTTTTATGTGACGTCATAGCTCTGACAGGCAAAGAAGAATGAATATACTGTTCCACCACAACGGATGGTTTAGGTTAGGTTATTATTCTTTAAGGTTTTGTGTAAATTAGCTGAAAAATGATGACGATTGAAGTCGTCTGAAAATAATATGACCGATAGAGATGTATATTATGTTATAATTTTTATATATTAGAACCTTATTCTATACGTGTGAAGCCAAAACTGATAGTTAGTATACCTAGAATAGACTGTGCATTTAATTTGAGAAAAAGACTATAACCGAGTTTCTTACCGGTTTTTCTAAGTTGATTTTTTATTCGGACCCGGTGGTAACTTTAATTTCAATTAATTTAATCGTGTAATATGTCGATTCAAAAGGGATTATAAAAAGTCTAATTTAATAAATAATATTTACTTTTTAATTTAAACGTATTTCAATGACTACTGTATATAATTTTACAAGCATGTTATTTGTTTGCGAACGATATTTCAAAGAACGAACAGAAGGGATTGTCGAAATTCTAGGTGTTTTCATTTAAATTCATTATGTTATTTGTAGTTTATATGTATGATCATCAATAGATGGCGCTGTACGTACTTAAATCGCGCTATCGTTTTGTTTCTTACAAATGATAAGGTATTTAGTTTCTTTATGTAATGATTATTGTGTCTTGTGTTGAGTAATAAAGTATATGTGCAGTGCAAAGTGTTTTGAATTGGAACCCTACGGATCAGGTAGTAGTGTATAGTATCGAACATTATGGTGCCGAAACCCGGGAACAAACTGTAAGTAATAGATACTAAGTTAAAATCAGTGAAAATAAGGACATAGTGCAATTCGCGGTAAAAAATAACTTAGTTAAATTCAGTGTTCGTGGACTTATAATAATTTCGCTTCAAAAAGACTTAGTTAAAATTCGTGTTTGTGGACTTGTAAAAATTTCGTTTAAAAAGACTTAGTTAAAATTCGTGTTTGTGGACTTGTAAAAATTTCGCTTTAAAAAGACATAATAAATTCAGTGTTGTACGGACTTAGAAAAAATTCACTTTAAAAGGACTTAGTAAAATTTAATGTGTGCATTGACTTTAAAAGTTTACCTCTCAAGGAAATAGTTAAATTTCGCCTGTAAATTTATTTATAGAATAACTTTTGAACTTTATAAGTATTCTTGATCTGTGAATACTTTAGACAGTTTGAACAATTATTAACGACAATAGTGAACCTTTATTGTGTACTAACTTTATAAACTATTGAAAATAAAGATGCAGTCATTAATTCGCGTGCAAGAAGATCGGTTAGAAAATTTAATAAGGACAGAAAGAAATTTTAAAAAATCACCCAAAGAGAGATTGACTAAAGGTTATATTGAATCAAGGTTGGAGTCAGTAGAAACATTATGGAACGAATTTAAGTCCGATCATCGCGAAATTGTAAAGAACGCTACTAAAGATATTAAAAAGGAAATCTCATATTTTACTGAAGATTTTTACGAACAATTTGAAGAATTTTACACTACCTACAAGTCATTATTAAAAAATAAACTCGAACAATTTAAGTCTACAAATGAGGCTGATAATGTTAGTGTTTCTATGTCAACTACGGGATCGTGTTCAATGCAGAGTGATGTTCATTTACCATTAATTAAACTACCCTCCTTTAATGGAAAATATAACGAATGGCAATCTTTTCATGATTTATTCGAAAGTTTAATTCACAACAATAAAAAGTTAAAGAATGTACAAAAACTTCATTATTTAAAAGGTTGTTTGAATGGCGAACCCGAAACCTTACTACGCAATTTAACAATTACTGATGCGAACTATGAAGAGGCGTGGATACTTTTGAAAAAGAGATACGATAATAAAAGATTTAATTGTAATGCTATTTTAAAGACACTGTTTTCCATTAAACAAATGAGTCATGAATCGGCTAATGGAGTAAAATTTATTCTTGATACTACGTTAAGCTGCCTTAAACAGTTAAAGAATTTGGGCGTTGACATAACATCTTGGGATGCGATTTTAGTATATCTAGTAATTTCTAAATTAGATACCGAATCACATAAACAGTGGGAAATACAAATGAGTAATATTGACTCAAATGAAATACCAAAATGGAGTCAACTTGCTGAGTTTTTAGAAGCTAGATTTCGTGCGCTAGAAATGATTGAGCCAATAAAGTCTAAAATAACACAAAATGCACAGAAGTCAAGATCATTTCACGCATCAGTTCTTGATCAAAATAAAACAAAATATAAGGATCCCGTTTGTGCACTATGTGAAGAGAATCACAATCTTTTCGCATGTAAGAAGTTCGGTAGCAAGCAGCCAAAAGAGAGACAAGACTTTGTTCAATCGAAAGGACTATGTTTTAACTGCTTAGCACCGAATCATTCAGTAAAAAATTGTAAACTGTCAAAGAGCTGTCAAAAATGTGGCAGACGTCATCACACACTTTTGCACTATAACAAAGAAACTATACAAGGGTTTTTAAGTACTACTGAGAATTTATATCAAAATTCTGACAATATTGAATCTGAAAACCGTTCACAACAATCAACTTCTTTGGGAACCGAGACGAAAATTGTATCTAATTTTGCAAACGAGAATCATCAACCCAATGAAGTTCTATTAGCAACTGCACTTTTGAAAAGTAGAGCACGGAACGGCTGTGAACACTATATAAGAGCACTATTAGATCAAGGTTCACAGGCGTCCTTCATCACAGAAGCTACATCGCAACTGCTTGGACTAAAGCGCTCACCAGTGAATGGTTGGGTGTCAGGTCTGGGGCCTGGTGAAACGAGAGTGAGATACATGGTTTCTCTACATGTAGAATCACGCCAGAATCCAGAAAATTCAATTCAAGTAGATGCATATGTACTGCGATCATTTTCATGGTTACTTCCGTCGAGAGATGTAACATCACCTAATAGCTTAGGAGTCGAAGATCTTTTCCTAGCAGATCCGGGCTACGCAACATCTAGCAAAATTGATCTGTTATTGGGAGCTGAAGCTTACAGTGAAATCTTAACTGAAGGCTTAATCAAGTATCCAAGAGGCAATTTAATCGCGCAAAATACGATTTTTGGATGGATACTATCAGGAAGAGTATCAAAAAACACAAGTACAAAAGAAAGAAGAGTTATTAATATGCACCTTCAAATCAGAGAAGACGATCTTTTGAAACAATTTTGGGAACTTGAAACAGAACCTAATAATATTTTAAAAAAAAGGCTTACTAAGGAAGAAATTAAATGTGAGGAGTTATATCAATCAACAACTACGAGAGATTACGATGGGCGGTACGTGGTCAGACTGCCGTTCAAAAAAGTAAAGCCGGATTGTGAAGAAGGGCAATTTAAAGAGTTGGCCTTAAAGAGATTCTATCCAACCGAAAGAAGACTATTGAGAAATAAAAAACACTATGATGAATACCAGAAAGTTCTTGAAGAATATATTTCTTTGAATCACATGAAAGCAATAGACAGTCATCTAGAAATTGAAGATTCTACAGCAGTTTATCTTCCCCATCATGCAGTAATCAGGGAAGATAAAGACACCACTAAATTGAGAGTAGTTTTTGACGGATCTCAAAAGGGAGTAAATAATATCTCATTAAACGATAGTCTGATGATTGGTCCAAAATTGCAACAAGACTTAAGGCATTTGTTGATGAGGTGGCGATGTGGAGCAATTGCTATAGTAGCTGACATCGTTAAAATGTATCGTCAAGTTAGAGTACATGAAGAAGATACAAAATATCAGCGTATACTTTGGAGAGCTCATACTAATCAACCAGTGCAACACTTCAAATTACTTACACTAACTTTTGGTACAGCTTGTGCGCCTTATCTCGCAGTTAAAAGTTTACAACAAGTTGCTAAAGATGAAGGACATAAATATAAAATTGCCGCAGAAAAAGTTTCGACAGATTTTTACGTTGACGATCTCATGACTACATGTAGATCGGAAGAAGAAGCTAAATTAATGTACAAGGAAATGAACGAACTATTGCAGAGGGCTGGATTTCAACTTCAAAAATGGAGTAGTAATTGTGAGGTTTTCTTACAATATCTAAATAAAGAGAATACTAATTTGGATCAATCAATTCATATTAAGGCAAATGATACTTTAAAGGTTTTGGGAATAAGCTGGAATCGCACTACAGATCAATTTGAATATACGGTTAACATAGGAGCCGTTAAGGATGTTATAACAAAGAGAAACGTAATTTCTGATATTGCCAGGCTATACGACCCCATGGGATGGATAGCGCCTGTTATAGTAAAAGCCAAAATCTATATTCAAAAATTGTGGCGAGCAAATTTAGAATGGGACGATTCAATACCTGAAGAACTGTTAGAGGAATGGTTATGTTTTAGATCAAATTTATCTAACCTAACAAACATAAAAATTCCGAGATGGATGCACCTGACTGAGAACTCTCACCGAGAATTGCATGCATTTGCTGATGCATCCAGGTCAGCTTATGCGGCGGTTGTTTATTGTCGATCGATAGACGCTGAAGGTAAAGTTCACGTGAGCTTAGTAACCGCTAAAACTAAAGTGTCTCCAATAGAAAAGGAGGTAACTATTCCAAGATTGGAGCTCTGTGGTGCAGTTTTAGCTGCAAAACTACTATACGAGGTATCTCAAATTTTGAACATACCGAAAAAAGATGTATACGCATGGACCGACTCAGCTGTTGTGTTAGCATGGTTAAAGGGATTGCCTAATCGCTGGACGACTTTTGTGAGCAACAGAGTCTCGGAAATCATTAACATAATTGAATATGATCAGTGGGGCCATGTAGCAACGGATATGAATCCAGCTGACTGCGCATCAAGAGGCCTACAATCGACAGAATTATCATGTCATCAACTCTGGTGGAACGGGCCCCCATGGCTGCAAGATATTATGGTTAAATCTGATAAATCAGATTTTTTTACACATGAAGAAGAGCGGGTTATTAAAGCTTATACTACAGTAAAAGAATCTGAAACTAAATTTCTATGGACTAGATTTTCATCATTGTCTAAAATGCTTCGAATTTTATCACGTTGCAAGAGATTTTTAACCTTAACTAGATTACAAGCAGAAGAAAAAATTAAAATTCCAAAATTTATAACTACAGACGAATTAGAGAACATATTACTAATTTGCATAAGGCAAGCTCAAGAAATAGGATTTTGTGAGGATGTTAAGGAAATCAAAAATCGGGGATGCGTGCGTAAAAAAAGTGTTCTTCACACTCTTCATCCTTTCTTCGATAAAGAGGGGCTTTTAAGAGTAGGAGGACGAATTAAGTTCGCAAACGCACGCTATGGCACTAGACATCCATTGATTATGCCTGCTAACAGTCATCTTACCCAGTTAATTGTTAGGGATGCTCATGAGAAAACATTGCATGGTGGTCCTCAGGTCATGCTTAATATATTGCGTGAGAGATACTGGATCATACGAGGCAGAGATCAAGTAAAGAAGTGCTATAGAGAATGCGTTACGTGCTTGAGATATTCGAAAATAAATAAAACACCTTTAATGGGACAGTTACCTGAGGTAAGACTTAAACCAAGTAAAGCCTTTAAATCTACAGGTGTTGATTATGCAGGTCCAATTAATGTAAGAGTGTCACCTGGTAGAGGAACAAGGTCTTATAAAGGGTACATCGCACTATTCATCTGCATGGTAACTCGTGCGATACATCTAGAAGTAGTATCTGAATTGTCAGCTAAAGGTTTTATAGCTGCCTTTAGAAGATTTGTGTCCAGACGCGGCAGGTGCCAGGATTTATTCAGTGATAATGGCACCAATTTCGTCGGCGCTGATAAAATCCTAAGTGAGATGTTTAATGCAGCTAAATCTGAGTTGCCTAATGAAATAGCTACAATACTTAATAACGAAGGAACCAAATGGCACTTTAATCCTCCACACTCTCCCAATTTCGGTGGTATTTGGGAAGCTGGGGTGCGTTCTGTAAAGACGCATTTGAGAAAAGTCGTTGGTGACAGCACTTTGACTTATGAGGAATTATCCACGGTACTAGCGCAGATTGAAGCATGCTTAAATTCGCGTCCAATTTCTCAACTCAGTGATAATCCTGATGATCTTCTACCATTAACTCCAGGGCATTTTCTTGTGGGCGAGCCACTTATCACAATACCAGATAGAGACAACACAGATGATCACATTACTGGCATTGAAAGATGGCGGCTGATACAAAAGATGGTGAATGACTTTTGGAAAAGATGGTCTAGAGAATATTTAGTACTTCTTAGCCAAAGATACAAATGGACCACAAACAGAACCGAACCAGAAATAAATGATATTGTCATTGTTAAGGAAGACAATGTTCCTCCAGCTAAGTGGATATTAGGGAAAATTATACAGAAGCATACTGGCAAGGATAACATTACAAGAGTTGTAACTATCAAATGTAAAAATAATTTTCTAAAAAGACCTGTTAGCAAACTTTGTTTTTTACCTAAATCTTGTTCGCATGAGAAAAAATAATTTAGAGGGTGGGAGGTTGCCCCTATATTGCTTAATGTTACAACATGTTATTGTTACCTAATATGAACTTAAGTTTTTTTTTTTTTTTTTACTTAGCCAAATCTGTTTGTTATTGTTTCTACTAGTGAAGAACTGTATTTTTTTTTATTGTCTATTATATTGCTTACGTTTGTGTTTTGCTATTAGTTTTAATATATTTCTTGTCAATTTTGTTATTTATTGTTTATTGGAAGGACAAGTCCTTGATGGGCGGAATGTCGAAATTCTAGGTGTTTTCATTTAAATTCATTATGTTATTTGTAGTTTATATGTATGATCATCAATAGATGGCGCTGTACGTACTTAAATCGCGCTATCGTTTTGTTTCTTACAAATGATAAGGTATTTAGTTTCTTTATGTAATGATTATTGTGTCTTGTGTTGAGTAATAAAGTATATGTGCAGTGCAAAGTGTTTTGAATTGGAACCCTACGGATCAGGTAGTAGTGTATAGTATCGAACAGGGATATTAACTACACGTTTATATTTAAAACTGACTGAAATAACTCTGTGTAGTTCCCTTAACGAAATTTTTAGATAGTGACGCCTTACTCTTTTAATAAATACGCAAATATTTTTTATTAGTTACTGGTAACACTATGCTACCCTTCATCAAAGTATAGCTAAATAATAAAAACCGAATATATTAAACGACAGCTAAATATATTAAGTGTCCAAATGTTTGTCATTATGCTTTATTTATAGTCATTGACGACCACGTTCTGAGCCGGGAGCCAGCTAAGAGGCACCTTTAGGGCGTGAATTGTTTAAGCCTTTAAGTGGACTCTCACAATCGATAACCTATTCCAATTAATATAAACAACCCTTATTTCATACAATTTGTTAATAGCACAGTTATAATGCACGCAGCTATACGCGCATCTTTATATATTATACAACACAATTCCACTTAAATACTTATATCTTCTTTTATTTTAGTCCCGAAATTCCGATAACAACTTCGTCGACGTTCAATACGCATTTTTTTCCCGAATCCATAATGAATATCATAGACTATTCAAGTTCTCGACCAATGATATTGCGTCAATTCGATGTCAAATGTTGTCTATTTGGCTTTTGTCCTCTTGCGGTTGGAATAGACTGTAGTTTGAGTCTGAGCACTCGCCCTCCGTGTGGTGACGCTACCAAGGTCAATAAGGGTCAACAGAAGGGAAAAACAGCCGAAGTACTATTTATAAATAAATTAGGTATAAAAATGTTTGTTAGAAAATATCACAACAATAAACCTTTAAATTGAAAAATATGTATTAAAAAAACATGAACATTTATAGTGGACTATAGTTTTTGCATTCCATCGACTAACTATCTAGCACATTTTTAGTATCAAAAGAAGGAGAAAGATCTACTCTATACAATATGTTAACTAAGCCTAGGCAAAACTATACTTGATTACAGAATTCGCGCCGCAATAATTTATAATAACTCAACTCAGTTTGAATTTACGCGCGCAAATATGCCAATTCCTGACTTGCGCCGTTATTTTGCAGGTGTCCGCAACATCGCTGGTCTTTTTCAAAGTTAGAGCACGTAGGTTATTTTTTTATCTTAAAAGATAGTGCCATTGTATTTATTTTTTACAAATTGATAGTTATTTCTTAAAAGTGATTGATTTGCACAAAAAAATAAATTAACAATTTCACACGTTTCATAAATGTTGGGTAAACAAAAGACAAAGAATAACTTTATCTTTGACACGTCTTCGAAAATTATTAAAGTAGCACTCACAAGGTCGATTAATCTTAACTTTTTATAAATACCATTACCTCGTACCAAGGTAAACCTTATTCGTATTACTTAAATGATAACATGTATATAAAAGTTGTTTCACAAGAATGACATTAAATATATATTATATGTCGAACAATTTTATAATGTAAAATATCTATTGACTCTAAGGGGGTGAGACGGCCTCATATCTCGTGACTCATGTTATTCTTATACCCTGAGAGTGTGTTTTTGACTCTAATTAATTGAATCACGCACAATAGCTTGCTTGTTATGGCTACTGTTATGTTATGGTTCAAAAAAAACATTTAAACTTAATATTCATTAATTTCTCCAATATTGAACATGCAGACGTTAAACTTAGTATGGTGACATGCATCAACCGTGTGTCACGATCCTTATTTGGTGTCTTATATTGTTAATCATGTTCCGCGTATATTTGGTCATTTTATTAATCTGCTCGAATAGGAGGTGGTTATATATTCGACCTTATTAATCGAATTGAACAAAAGATAACTTTTTGTTTTTTAACGCATTATTTTATGAGAAATATCAATTAGTGCTCCTCGGGAATAAGTACGGCTCGCACATCGAGACGGCAAACGGTGGCAAATGTGAGCGTGACGTACTTATACTTCGTTGCTTTATATTATTATAATAATAATAAATATGTTTTTTTTGTGTCAGTTCATATTTCTTATTAGTTTTCTTTCTTTATTAATTACTAATTTCAAAGAAAGCATCAATATCGGTATATATATAGTATGTATGTTCACAGATTGATTCGATTTCATTTTCATTCTATAAGTACGTGTGACATATCTTTTTTTTTTTTACTGTAAAACCTAAGCATGTTTATAGGTCTGTTTTTAAGCTGGTATCAATATGGATTTTGTGTTGTTTATCATTAACGCGATAACACCATTTGAAATTGGATATTTGAGCATTTTTCCTTTTGAATGGTAACGCAGCTTATTAACGCTCACTAACTTTCGACCGCAAACAGTAATTTTAGTTCAAATTATTTGACAGACAGTATTAATCCTTCTCAAAACTAAAATCCTATCAATATTAAACGTATAATAATAATTTTAACAAACAATTTGCTCAAAACGCATGAAGTATGTAAATTTATTATCTCTACAGATTCATTGATTGGAATAAACTACGGAGGTAATCTTCCTGACTTACTTCTGAGTCTTTATGACGTCTGCATCATATTCACATTCTACAAGAAAACTATTAAGCACATCACACATTAATTTCATATTAAAAAATCTTGATTATGCCCAGAGATCACCCTTGGGTTAGTACATGGAGAACTTGATATGATCAAAAGAGATAAATATTACTTAAATTTCCAGACATCACTAACGATATTCTTCTATAGAATAGTATATCTACGTCTATTTATTGCCATTTATAAGATAATCATTGTTCCATATGCATAGAATTACTATAACAGGTTATTGATATATTATGTAGTTTTAAATTTTTCATTGTCAATGTATTTCAAGGTCAATAAAAGTGTTGCCAGATAACTAAATATTATTGAGAAGTATACTTCCATTGTATTTAATGTTACGCTTGATTAAAGTAATTGAATTACAATATACCTAAACAGTGCAAAAATATACATATTTTTGTATGTATGTATAACATAGTAAAACTAGTCTTAACAGAATAAATCAATGAACGAAATGTCTTACGTCATTTCTCTGTTGGCAAGAATCTTAGTCTATAGTCCATCCGTGTTCAGTAGGTCATGACATTTCATACGATCTCGTAGTCGTAACCGCGTTTTCTCATTGGACGAATTGTATGTTGTCAATTTTCGTGAGAATTTTTGGGTACGTTTGTGTTACAAATATTTATAGTGATTTTAATTAAAATAAACCACTTTTTAGTGCTTCTATGTGCAGAATCCGTGGCAATATCTCTTGTGTGCTGTGTATTTAATAATCATATAATTGTAGAGTGAGAAACAGCGTCGTTAATGAGTTTTACCACTCATCGTATATATTTTTGATCCTATTATCGTTATATGACCTCACTTGTGATCTAACTACACTTAAAATTGTGTAGTTTTAAAAACCTTATGTGTTGTTAGAACATAAAACATTAATTTCGAATGTAGGCTAAACGTGTTCTATACTATGACCTACATAATAACAAACTGCTAATAATTTTTACCTTTCTGACTCCACCCGTTCCGTGCATGTTACTGCACCAATTTAAAATTAGAACAGTAATTTGTTCTAAAATAATCTCAGATTAAAAACTTGTAAGTTTTCTCTAAAGAGTAGGACGGAAGATCCTAAAGATAATTGTTTTTGACTCATTTACATGAAAATATAGTTTTATAGTTGAGTAAATGCATGTTTTCATTGTCACTATTAGACATTTATTAAAGTAATAAAAACTGTGCAGAGTTTCTCTCATCTCCTGAATTATTTTATCATTTTTCTGTTCTGTAGTTTTGGTCTGAATACAATAAATCAGTGAATATATTTATTAATCTGCCCAAATCAATTAGATACATGAGTTTAAATTTTAGAAACATTATATTTAAGAGAGAATTAAATTATAATTTAAATTTATTATCAAAATATAAAAAAGTATTTACGATCACGTAATTATTATGTTCATTAAAGTTTTTACTTCAACGTGTGATTATTATTATTAAAAACAAAGTCTATCAATCAGCTTTTTATACTCCCAAGGGTAAAGCAATAAACATACATTTCTGAATTATGCCATAAAATTTAGAAAATCAATCTTGATCTTGAAAAAAGAGTTAGTGTTGTTTGTGGTAAAAAGTTCCTGTAGATAGCGTAAAATACCATTTGTTTGTATAATTGTAGCTTGTGTTGTAAAAAATATTAATGTCTATTATTTGAGTGTAAATGCTTAAATTTGAAATGTACTCTTCCAGGATTGTACTAAGTAAATAACTTAAAGGAAATACATGAGCTTTATAAATATTAAACACTAATTACATATGAGGCGTTAAGATTTATTTAAATGACTATATTTTACAATTATCCTCTAATATTATCCACTTCAAGGCGAAATGGTGTGATAGGGTTCTATTATTGGAAGGAAATTTAAAACACTGCTTTAATTATTTATAACAATTTAAGATAGTGCTTAAATTATTATAAAAATATAAGAATGGCAAGACATGCCATTCCAATTTCCAATGAACAATTCTGACATTTTACTAAATTTTTCTATTTTGAAAAGTGTCCACAGGAAAAAATAAATACTATGCAGCAAAAATAAACATAAAACCTCAACTCAAATTATACCTTAGGGTCATATCTCATTAAAAAAAAGCAAATACATGATAAATATGTAAAAAATGTTGTTCATCAATTAACATACCTTGGCACAATGATGTCATTACACAATAGTGTAGTTATCTGAACAGCTTCCTACAGATTCAGTATGTTGTGTGCTTTGTCAAGGATTAATGTGTTTTGTTATTAAAATAGTTTCAACAAAAAGTCGTGAATTTCTATTGCATAAAAATACAGTATTTCAAATATTCTAGCTTGTATAGATTGAATTTGGTATCAGGGTTATTATTAGCAGTTTAGAAGCATGTCTGATTTTATAAAAATTATGTGCATTTAAACGGTTGAGTATGTATATGACATTTAATCGAATTTTTATTTGTTATACATTATATGTGCATGCTTAAATCAGTTTGTAGTTTACTATTATTGACATATATTTCTGCATTTTGACATGAATTATTTAAAATGAAAAAACCTTGCATTTAAATTACATTTAATTATTAAAATTACTCACCTTATATACATTTATCAATATTTTAATACTACTATGGACGTTCATGACAATGTGCATTTATATTTAATAAGTACAGTATTCGAGCGATATTGCCACAGTAATTTTAAATTCGTATTTTCCGGCAGTCGTTTTCAAAATGTCATAGCGAAGTGTGAATAGTGTAGTGTAATAGTAAGTGTGACGTCATGGCGGGGCAAAATGGCGGCATGGGTTTTGGCGGCCTTTTACAAGGCGCCGGCCGGCAGCTTTTGAATCAGGGGGGGCAAGCGTTACTAAATTATGGTGCCCAGGCCATAGGGAATATCATTAATGAAGTTATCCAAAAGAAGGAGGTCGAACATAAGAGAGTGCTTCCGAGTATTAAGAATTATAAAGTGGTGAGTATTCATAATTCATTTTGAATATACATACTTAAAGGTCTTTCACACATAACACCCCGACTATATATTACTCTTATTAAGAATTGTCTAAGAGCATAAACAAACCTTAGATTTACCTACTCTATGCGATTCGCGAATAGTTCTGCTATATTATGCACTACAAACAGTCCTTGATTATATGTATCTTTATTTATAACATAACACTATTCCAATTAACTACTTATATCCATTTTAATTTTACTTCCGATAGCAAAAGTCAACTTCTTTGTCATATAAAACCTCATTTCTTTACAAATTCATAATGAACCCCATAGATTATTCAAAATCTCACCCAATTATGTCATGTTAATTCAAGGTTAAAGTTGTTTATTTGTCTTAACTCAGTCGCAAATAATTCTCGTAATAGTCTAAACATCGTACAGTGAAAATCATATAGTACTAAAATATAATTTAGATATCTGTTTAAAAACATTTTAGCATCTGCGTTACAACCTGTTAATGCTGGTAAAAGGCCTCTTTTATCTTTGAGGAGAATTTTTAGAGCGTGGTGATCGGTGGACCACCATGGTCCAATGAGGGTTGATAGATTCTCATCCGCCACGTACAATTTTCCTCACGATATTTTCCTTTCCCGAGCACGAGATGAACAAATACAAATTGGTTGCATTAATTCAGAGGTGCCTTGCCCCGGGCTTAAACTCAGAATCATTGAATAAGATTCATGTCTAGTAACGACTGGCAAACGGACCTCTTCCATGAGCATCAGATCCCTTATATCACCACTGTACCACTAAATATATAGTTTCCAAGGCATAGTTTTGTAGACGAGCCAATGGGCCACATGATGGAAAGTGGTCACCACCGCCCATAGACAATGGCGCTGTAAGAAATATTAACCATTCCTTACATTGCCAATTCGCCAGCATCAGTTAGCTTAACTGGCTCACTCATCCAGCAAACCGGATCACAACAAAATTGAGTACTGCTGTTTGGCGGTAGAATATCTGAGTAGTGGTACCTACCCAGATGGGCTTAAAGAAAGCCCTACCACCACGTAGCCACCAAGTATATTGTCAATTAATATATATATAAGTAACTTTTAATATTAGATTCATGGTTATTCAAATTTGATAAGACACGAACTGGTGTATTTGAGTTATCTTTGCCAGCTTGGGGACGGTTACATGCAGGGCAGAGCCACGATAATTTGAATTCATTAGAAAGGTCTTTATAATAAATGTGTAATAAAATCTTAAAGGTCTTTATAATAAATGTGTAATGATCGTATATTCGTATTATTATTATGAGTATTAATCAATATAAAGTATCTTAGAAACACTATAAAGAAATATCAATAAGTTTATAACATTAACTGTATTAATATAATGTAATGTTTTTTTTTTTTTTTATATAAAATATCAAAGATTTTTTACATAAATCCTAATCTTTTTAAAATTAGTAAAATTATTAGATAATTACGATATCCTAAATGCTTAATTATGTCTAGTTCAAGTATCTCAATGACCTCAACTAGATGGCATTGGATGAACACGTATTAAATAAGTACACCCACGCAGTTTATTGACTGAATTTCGTATAAAAACTATTTATTTAAAACAATAGGTTATTTAAAAAAGTTCGACTCAAATACACAGACAACTCCATTAAATACGACTTGTTACAACATTGGTGAATTGCATTAAACACAATTAAAATGCACATAGGTTTTATTGGCGCTAGATAATTTTATCAGCTATGCTAATATGTGAAGCCAAGGAAACGACTGTGACTCATCCATGGCCTTCTATATGTGTTAAGGAAATATACTATGACCGATATAATATAGCTATAAATACATGTAAACAGTCATACAATTATAGGGGTCCCAATGCCTGATATATTTTTTTATTAATTGATGGAAAAAGTACCTACTACGTGTCCGGTGGTAAATTGACATTAAAATTAATATAACATGAATTAAAAGTGCTTATAGAGAGGCCACTCGAATGTCGAACATTTTGATTTTTTAATTTAAACGTATTACTGGTACTCTCTCTGCCTTATGTAGTTTTACTAACTTTGTTTTCGTACGATATTTCAGAGAATGACAAGGCATATTAACTTCACGTTTATAATTAAAACGTACGCGCTTAAATAACTGTGTGTGTTCCCATACCGAAAATTTTAGGCAATGACGTCTTATTCGGTTCGTAAATACGTTTTTAATTACTGGTAATACCTACTTTTCTGAGTCCTTAAATTATTAAAGATGATACACAAATAAAGATATTCATATGTTTTAAACATTATTTAATGACTAAATGTATTTAGTACAATTATTTAAATATTTTGTTATAATGTAATGAGATTTTCCACTGGTTTGTGAATAATGGATTTGTTGCTATATAATAATAATTGCAGTTGTGTAGCTCAATTCAATTAGTTGTTTTTTTCGTAGTAAAATATAATTTCCGGTGTCGACCTATTAAAACTGCAGCTTTCTAGGGAAGCTATGTGAATGCTATTGTCTATACTCCCTAGCAACACAAAGTGGTCAGTACAGCTGTCGGTCCTGCGTATGAACCCTCTCCGATTGTTTTAAATCATGAAAGTAAAGCAAAACAGACAGCAATTATGTTTATGCACACCCTTAAGCACTATTATAGTTTCTGTGTGAATGGGTAGGCTCCATTAAGAACAACCTTGATCGTAATCGTGAAAATCATCATCGATAAACTTAAAGGTTTTCTTCTCTTAGCCTTCAATACAAATTTAAAAAAGCAACATAAATTTGTGTCATAGATAAGCTTCAATTATACGATAGGAAGCTATTAAGATGAACATATAATACGTAACTAGACCTTGGCTGAACAATTCTAGCAATTGCTCAATTGGGAGCTCTGAAAGACTATCCTACTGCATATCCGTGTATAAACCTAATCTATGTGTAGATCTATTCGTACACATGACTTACACCAGTACACGAGCCCAGATGGCCAAGGGGTTAAAACGCATGAATCTTAACCGATGTTCACGGTTTTAAGTCCGGGCAAACACCACTGAATACGCATATGTATATTTTTTTTTATAATCCATATCGTGCTTGGCGGCAAGGGAAACCTTCATGTGTTTAATTTCAATTAAATTCCTAGACTGTATCCACCAACCCGCATTGGAGCAGCCTGTTAGAATTAGCTCCAAAGTTCCAAACATACTCCTCAGAGGGAGATGAAGCCCAGTAATGTGTCACATACAGGCTGTTACTTATATTAAATGATTTATATAACACATGAAGACAATCAGAAATAAGAACATACCTATCTGTAATAATTCGTATTATCTACCGATTCTGCTGGGTTTTATTGACCTCACTCCAAACGGACCGGCGAAAGGGTAACGTTTAATAACTCTCATAAAGATGATTTAAAGTATGTACTTTGAACGGGCTAATTTGTATTCAAATAGGTTTTTACGAAACTCTTAGGTCGTCACCGATTCGAAATTAGAATTTATTCAATGCAGATGAATTCAAGAAGTTAATAGAGGTATTCTGTTATAACGAAATCTTGGGAGTTAACAATCGTGAAATTTTATAAACTGGTTTATAAATCCAAATACTTAACACGTGATATTGACTTCGGCTGACATCAATGACCACAAAATAGGTGTCGAACAATCGAGAGGATTAAGAGTCATAGTCGTTGCAGTACAAAATAAAGTAAATTGCAACGTTGCCAACGAAAGTAAACTTAAAAATGATCTGACCAATCTCTTAGATAAATTTTACTTCACTAGTTGGAGTCGCGGCCATTACTTTAATCATTAGACAAAAATCGATGCTCATTGTAGCGAACCACTAAATAACTTCGAATATGTTAATATGTTTTTCGCAAATCAGTTCGCATTTAAAATGTAAAATGGTTGGTCTATCTGTTCACGTACAATGACATTTAAAGAACGGATAATAAAAGAGAAATAGTTGTTTTATGATATTGTCGCTTACAGACAAACATGACATCGTCAAATACATGACCTATTTTTACAAAATACAATAATTCTAAGTTATTGGTGTTTAAATTCTCGTAGAATAACAAAATACTGAGTTTATGCATCAGACTCGTAGCCATCGGCTTAATTACTTACTACTGAACTATTTTATTTTCTAGACACGTTAGTTATTACTAGAAATACACTTTTGACGAGCTGCCAGGTTTTACACAAAGAATGGTTTCATCACTTGACGCTTTACTAGACAATCATTTAAAGAGAACTAGTGGTTAGGCTTCAAGCTTGCTACTTAAGCTTATCCTTATTTGAACACTTCCAAACTGATTGTCAGTAGTTTCTCAAACCTACTGCAATATTTCTTGTTATTAACAGCGTGTTTTTATGCATGAAATCGTCATTATAATTCACATATAAAATATACTGTTTCTATACATTAATTTTTTTTTAAATATATATAGAATTTGATAGTAAAATATGTGTAGGAGTTTTAATTCTGAGCACTTAAATTATGTTACTTTTAGAAGCCAATGTGCTTCTAGCCAATGAAGTTAGATGTTATATTCATCATGTTTGTAATTAAACCCTACAATCCTACGTATTGTAATACATATAACTGTATAAAAATATTGTTTTAAGGTGTGTATGTATAATAATTGATAAATGACTGTTTATCCTACCCAGGTGCCACTAGCACTACCCACTCGTTTAAGGAGCGTCTATCAAAAAGTAATCGCTCAGCTTGTGTGTCTAACAATATAGCGTTTGCACAAATATGACAACAATAGCGTATGGCAACATTAGTGGAATATTCATTACGAAAAAATTCACTTTACAAAGACCTTGAAAATAGTCATGTAGAGCACATTACAATTTAAAATATGTCACGTAAAGTGCTGATAATTTGGAGTTAAAATCAGACTTTTGCACCTCATAAGACAGTAAAAATCACAGTTCATAAAAGTAGATGTTATTTGGGCGAAAGTTAAAAAAATATCTACAATTAACTAGTAACATACGAGAGGTCCAAATGTCCATGAAATGGATCGAAAAGGATTGGCGTCTGATCTTACATGGTGATAGAGTTGTTGGAAGCTCATTCAAATCGATTGAAATTATTTTACTCAATATACATAGAAGCATATCGCTTACTTACTAATTGTCAAATTAAGTACTACCACCAGTTCATAAAGGCATTCACATTTTTTATGTACCAAGTTTTTTCCCTAAAACGTCATTAATCATGAAATAATAGAGGTGATTGAACATTGCGCTTTGATGAAGTCCTCGACCAAGCAAGGAAAGTCTGCTATAAAAGTGGTTACTAAAATAAAAGCTGTTTGTAGAAATCTCCGTCCTGGTAAAACCATGATGTATATTAAATTTGATTTACCTTAAAGTTATTATTCCCATCAGCTAAACATAACGGAGCTAAGGTCTGCCCTTTTAGAGGATACATTTTTTGTAACTTATTCCAACATGGTGCTCCAATGTGTTGGTGAATATATGTTCATTTGGCAGATTTACATCCGACTCGAGATGAATTGTAAACACGAATTTTAGTCTAGTTATTGAACCCATCATCATCACTATTAGTTAAGATTCACTTGTTTTAACATCTTAGCTCAATCTCGGTATTTTCTATATAATTCGTCCATTTTCCCAGGCCTCTACTATTTATAAAACAATCCATCAAGTTGCAAAATGATGGGCATAGGAACTCTCCGTAATGTTTACGCTTACATTGCTAAATATACCCTTTAATTACGCCCGCCAACGGTCTCTCTACGATTGATCTAACCAGATGTTTGAATGAATAAACCATTTTCGGTTACCCTGACTCGAATTCAGAGTAATTTTATATGTGATTATATATTTTAGTCAATAATTCATATCTGGTAAATTTATTTATGTCGGTGTTAAAGTTATTTCATATCGCAAGATTAAATATTTTTCAAAAAAAATATTATGTGAATAGAATAGAATATAAAATAGAAGGCAAATATGCCATCTGGTGGTAAGCAGACACCACCACTCATACACATTGGCATCTTAAGAAATATTAATCATTCCTTACATAGCCACATACCTTGGGATTGTTGGAAAGTAAGTTATTAAATCCCTTGTGCCTGTATTTACATTGAACCACCGTTCCTGTTTGGCGGTAGGTTATCGGATGAGTGGTGGGACCTGTTCAGGCGCTCTGACCTTAAGACAGATTTGCTCCTAATTTTGGTATCCAAACATCACGAAAACTTAAGCTTAGACGTCCTCAAGGGGCAAGAATGTTCTTTTAATAATAAATCGATTAAAAATATAAAATATCATGATATTCTTTAAATATTTTAATTATGTAACGTAGTAAAACTTGTTCAAATGCATTAGATCAATTCCATATAACATTAGATACAAGAGGTCGTTAGCTGTCTAGACATTGGACCCCCTTCGTTCACACTTTACGACAGCCAGCGTAAGTCTAGACAGGGAAGTACGATGTTTATTTAAGTCATCAAACTCATACTTCGAATAAACTTGTATTTATTTATGGAGGTATCGGTACGTAATGAACTTAAGAGAACATCTAAAGATCTTATCCAAATGATCGACGTAGAGTTTTCATCAGCATTCACAAATTCGCCCGAAGTTGATATTCCAATGATAAGCGTTTTAAGTCGTGGGGTAAAGTGACCGTATTTACGTTGCTTTAAAGCTTTTTTACTTGGTCATCGTTATCGATTAGAAAATTATCATAATTCATAGTATATATATATATATATATATACATATCATTAGATCATAATAATAATGTACAACATTTATTTGGTTTCAAAACTTTTGTGATTCATTAATTTTTTTTTGTTCCTAAGCTATTTATTACAAGATTTATTTATTGACATCAGCATTTTTTTTTTATTTTATAGGTTGGCGGACGCGCCTATGGGCCACCTGATGATAAGTGGTCACTACCGCCCATAGACAATGGCCCTGTAAGAAATATTAGCCATTCCTTACATCGTCAATACGCCACCTTGGGAACTAAGATTTTATGTCCCTTGTGCCTGTTGTTACACTGGCCGGGCATGTTCAACGGTAACGCATATTAAGCAAGGTCAACGTAAATCCACCTCGTAAATTGTATCCTCTAATTTGCCAAGCTAAATGCAGAAAGTATTATGTCTTCACTAAAACAAGGATAAAACCTAATCACTTCATTTTCATAATCATCTCCTTTACGTAATATCCTTTCATTAGACAAGCTCTTCCGATTACCTCTAGCGAAATGATCTTTTTTGCTGATAATTATTTTTCAGAAAACTTTAAACCAAACCCAGGCTAATAACACTAGTGTATATGTGACTTATACAAATAAAATAAAAAGGTATTTTTACAGTACAAAAGTTAGACAGCCTGTATAATACAGTCCCCTACATTTTTGATCACTAATAAAAATACGTCTAAAGTAAACAGATATATAAATAACTAGTTACGCCTCGTGGCTTCGCTAGTTTGTGGTGGGGACGAGGAGTGACTACCTGTTTGCAAGATTTCATGTTGATCGGTTCGGACCGTAGTTAGTCGTGAAATTGAATTAAATAAACTTACATACTTTTGCACATTATTTCTTATCGGCATTCGGTTAGTCATCAGATACCTACATACCTATAAATACATAACAATGGGAATTGTTTTAATCTTATCCAATATCTATTAAGGCTTGGCTAAAGGACGTTTTAAATAAAAATGAACCATGTCGATATGTAATACCTTGGTTTTGTTTAAGTAGTATAAATTTATGTACTTAATAAATACACTAAGCGCAAACTGAAACTGTCGGCACGGTAGAAAAGAAATTTTAAAAATTCTTAATTTTTATCTAGAAAACTTGTAATCAACGCGTATAAGAAACTAAAGAGCGAAAAATATTTTACCCGCAAGTCTCACTTTTGTAAACATATTCGTAAAATATCACAAATCAAGCTGAAAAACGGAGTGCGTATCGTTAGTTTTTTTAGTGAATATTCATGTGCAGTGGGCACTGGTGAGTCCCACATACAGTACCCCCCCCCCCTCACTTAATATGGAGGAAAGGAAATGCGGTTTTCCAGCGAAAAAAAAACCTAAACTGATATGATACGAAATGAAAATTGCTTCATGGTATAATATATGGATATAATATATTTTTTAATATCATGAAAATTGACAAAAAACTTAAGCTTGTACGTCCTCAAGGGGCAAGAGTTTTCTTTTAATCATGCTAATGGATGAGAGAAAATCGCATAAAATATTACTATAATTAATCAAAAATCAAAATCAAAATATACTTTATTCAAGTAGGCTTTTACAAGCACTTTTGAATCGTCATATAACAAACTATTTAAAATAAAGCTACCACCGGTTCGGAATGTAGATTCTACCGAGAAGAACCGGCAAGAAACTCAGTAGTTACTCTTTTTCAATATCTAAAAATACAGTCATGTTAGTTAAATACAATTATATATGTATGTTATGTCTCCTGCCTGGAAGTCAACAAGCATTAACTCCACGCTACGCTATATTAAACCTACTCTTACTTTTCTTTTTTGTAAAAAAGTCCTTATTTAGTAAATATTCCGCCTTTATGCTATAAATATCAATGGCAATATACAATGTACCCCCCGTAAAAATGTATAGTTACTCAGTAAATAAGTGAAAAACACGTGCCACGACAATAATAATTCACTCTGATATTAAATATAGTTAACTTGTACTAACAGTGTACATATATTTGTATGACTGTGTGTGTGAGATTGCAGAAAATGTATTTACTGTAAAAGTAAATAAAAATAACTCGATACTAGCGATCTCGCTTCCATAGACATTATCTAGTCGACGGTAGGTACAGTATATTAAAAAAAATACGATCTAGACATTAATAAACATATGATTACAAAGATAACAATTCATAAGTATATCCCACAAATAAACACAGCTATTTTTTTAATAAGTTAAATAAACTATATAAACTAACTAAACAATATGAACAGTTGTCTTATAAAATGTTGTTAATTAAAAAAAAAACATCCATAAATCTCCAAAAACAAAAGAATACTCACGTTTTGTTTGAAAATATTACGTTCAATTATTTAAATGTATGTTAAACGCACCTTTAGTATTCGTTTTACTATTATATATATTGTAGTATGTGTTCTGTGACCCTTTCTCTTTGAACGTGTATCACACGACTAAACACATTTACTGTTAAGTTAATTAGATTTTTGATGGCATCGTTGGTGTTAATTATTTTTATCAGACCATCGAGGTACTTGTGTGATGGAATGACCGTATTAGTTTATACCACACCTTTGTAACAGGGGAGTACCACGGGGGTATACCTTTGAGACTTTTTTGTTTCATCTATTCAACAAAGCTGAATATTCAATAATTTATGCTAATATTTTCTACATGTATGTGAATTTTTTAATTGAATCATTTTTAAATATATACATATTATATGTATATATTTAAAAATGTTTTTTTAATAAGTTAAATGTTAAGTAAATGTAAAAAAACAGGGAAAGATAAAACATACATTTTCAAAAAAAAAAATGATTGAGATATATTTGTAATCTTACTTTATTTGCCCGTTTTTATATTTTAAACAAAATAAAAATGAATTGAACTGCACACCTAGTAAATAATTCATTCCAAGAATATATTGGACAATATATGCCATGATTTCCTTTTTGTGAAAAATATTTTCGTATGACGTTATATAAAATTTCATTTATCTACACATTACTCATATTAGTGACCAAATATTTTTACCTTATGGCTATGGAGTAAATGCTATCCTATTAGTAGAGTTCCGTTTTGCAATGTTGCCTGAATGGCTTTTGTTAAAAATTAAAACCAGCTGATGTGTAAATGTTTATTAATTTATATTTAATTAATTATTCTCCTGTCAAAGTTATCATAATTCGCACATTTTAGTTCAATCTCTTCAATTGCAAAGTTATGGGTCACGGATAACCGAATCATTAATAAACTAAACAAAATTATCAATGATAAAAATTATTGGCGGTTAGAAGCTTTTGTTGTATGACAAGCCTTATACGTGAAATTCTCTACGGGATCCAACGAACGTTATATCAACGCATACATGTATACAATTTTAATTTAAAAAGAGTGTTATCGACCATTATCTTGCCAGTCAATTGTTTCAGTTAGACGCGAATGGTCAATCCATTTTTTCCATTATCGAGTAAATATCAAGCGTACACGTTTGGTGTAGTAAATTTTATTAATTTTAAAAAAATGTGTAATGTCGATAAATATGTTAGAGAAAAAAGTGCATTCGTTTGTGTGGTATTTTAAATATTTAATATGATTGTAAAAAATTGTACAATTTCACCTACGGAGTTTCAAATAGATATGTCATGTTGAAAATCAATACATGGTTACAGTCAAGGACAGAAAATAGAGGCAATAGTCTCACATAATGAACGTTAACTGACCATCTTTGAAATTGCTATAATTATTCGTAGGTTTTAACTGATAATAATCCTTGATCCAGTATTCCAAAAGTACATTAATGATTATATATAATTTAAAACAAAGAAGCAATCAGTACATACGATAATTTAAACGCGTGCGCCTGTCGAAATGGTTAAAGCAACTGAAGAAGATTTTATTAAGTTAAATAGAAGAGATGTTAAAGTAACAACTGCTTTTTCAAGTCCCACATTTGCAAATACAGTGCAAATATGGAAAGAAAAATCGTTTTATATAGAAACAGCAGCATCTAAAGCAATATCGACTAACAAAGATGACCCACTGAAAGCTAAAGATTCAGCAAATAGTAAAAGTTATCTCACAAGATTGATCACTGATATTAAAAAAGCTAAAGTCAGACCATCAGAGAGATCAGATATAGAAAGTGATATAACTAAGCAATACTTAGATTCAGTAGAAAATAAAAATGTTGGTAACAGAACATATCTCAAAGAACATAATGTGTCATCTTCTGTCGTCGCAATCAGTCACACGAATGAAGATACAAAAAAATCGCCGTTAAAAAGATTATCTTTAATAGTGCAAAATAAAGTTAATAAGCTAAAGCTACCAGATCATTATAATGGAAGTCAAATGTTCATGCCGACAGGCGATCGCCTTTTCTGGGTTTGTCAAATTTTGATCATCAACAAAATTACATATGAAAGGTCTAAAGACATTTACAAAGTTCCATTTAGTTTTCTTGGCGTTATAAAACGCAAAGAAATTTATCTAAAAATAAGGATTTTATTAGTTAAAACAATGCTGTTTTCTTCTCACGAGAGAAATCAGTATTTAACTGAACGCACACTCCACATCGTTTATAAGTAAAGCCTTAAGCGCCCCAAAAGTAATATTATATTTCATTTATCGGAGTATTCCCTTATGCTTTTTGGATAAAAGGAGCCCGTGTTATTCTCTATACCACATCATATAGACCACTACGCTTATGTCTAAACCTCACTTCAATTCGTTCCTTAAAGAACGATAAATCTCATTTCACACACATTTTGCGATTATAATATTTAAAAAAGATTTATTAAACATAGTAATTTGAATAAAAATATCAGTAAATTATAATCTAACGTCCATTATTGATAAGAATTTATAGTTGACTATTAATTCAAATAAGTTGATATGGACAAAGCTACGCGTGAAAGCAAAATTGTATTAAATTTTGTTGTATTACTTTATCACGGAAACTTTATGGTATATATATATATTTTTTTATTTAAATGTTTTCATTTCTCTTCTGCACTACGTACAATATACCAAAAATGCCAATTTGTGCCCAGGTTTTGTTATTTTGAGATGACCTAAAAACTGATTGATTTTCTCTTGTTAACTTCATGATCGTTTCCAATTTTTAATGTATGTAATATAAATATATAATAATATATAAAATAAACTGCAGATGATTGATTCAAACTCAATAATGGTATTATCTGTAAAAGTATTGGTTTAGCTGCTAGCTTATAACACTGCAGATGCAAGGTCAAACCATAATCAATCTTTTACTGACATGAAATTCCCGATAGCAGCCCGAACACGGGTATTTAGGATTTAGCAGGGTTTTTAAAACTATTATCGTAAAAATAACCATAAGTGTAATAATATAGATAAAGATTCCCTTTATGCCAAGAAATATCAACTAAAAAGATTACAATACACTTCATAATTATTAAATAGGTATAATTTATAATATATTTTTTATTTCCAGCTGGGTGAAACTCGTCCATCTTCATTTGGCCCCGCAACGTACCAAGACTTCAAAGAAATCAGGTCTCGTTGTTTGGCCGAAGGTAGATTATTCGAAGATCCGGAGTTTCCAGCGATAGACCGCAGTTTGTACTACAAGGAACGATTGGATAGACCACTGACATGGCTTCGACCTGGGGTGAGCCCTGTTATATTATTGCTGCGAGTGCTTATTCAGTGTTCCTTTTCAACCTGTACGCCACATGCGTACCGATTTTAATGTTTTTTTTTTTCATGATTAAGATTTAAATAGGGTAACATTTTTCGGCCTAATGTAATTATTAATTTAAAGTTCCTAGTTGAAAGTCTAGGCAAATTCTTTGGCAAAAAATATTGCAATTCAAGTATAGTTCGTTTTAACATAAATTTAAAACAGCTACGACGTCACAAGTTCATGGGCATCAGATCAATCCTATTCTATTATTCGCATGGGAATCGTCTTGTTAATTATTATTTTTATGACCTAGGAAATGTGCGAAAATCCGCAACTGTTCGTGGAGGGCTACAGTCGCTTCGACGTGCAGCAAGGAGAGCTCGGCGACTGCTGGCTGCTGGCAGCTGTCGCCAACCTCACCTTGCATAGAAAGTTAGTATTGTTTTAAATTTTATTATAATAATATGATAATTCCCTTTACCTTCCAATTGTTTCTATATATTATCTGAAGCTGTCACCTTCAAAATGACACCTATTTTATTCCTATCATCTTTGACATAATCCATCCGTATTTTCTTATATCTTCCACTACCTTTCCATCTTCCAATACAATGAATATCTACTGCGTCGGTGGTCTCGTTGCTAGCTTATAAAGCTGCCAAGACGGACCAATAGAAAAGTTTTAGGTTATTCTCATGAAAAAGTCTCAGTAACAGCCAAGAGTTTGCTAGAAATTACACTACATTGTCACGAAGTACACGTTAAGCCAATTGTATTTTTGGCTGTGCCAATTCCGATGGTTTATGATACTTTATAAAAATATATAATTTCTTTTTTCATGACCAAGGTCGTGCTTTATAGGTCACAAACAAACAAATGTTTTGAACTATATCAGTATTAAATAAAAATACTATACACATAACTGATAACAAGATTATGACATTATCGGATAAGAAAATAATTGGAGCGTCATTTGCAGCCTGATTTGTAGCAGCTTAGTATGGATCAGCCCTCAGAGGTACTACAAAAACTAATTAGGTTTTAAAAGCAAAAAGTATTTTAATAATATATAACTATGTTATTTCATTACATGGGTTTTCTATTTTAAGCTGAACAACTTTTATCGGTGCTTCTGTGGGTTGGTACATTTCTGCACAGCACAGTCCAAATAGTATTAGTATTCAACAGATTTTAGGAATTTCGAAACCTCTGACAGTTTTTGTTATGATTTAATTTCATTGTAAACTGACACGTTTCGCACGTTTTATATTTGTTTTTTTTTTTTATACAGCCATCTCATTGTCTCTCTACCCGGCCAGTAACTTTTTTCCGCTCTCTAAAATTAATTATTTGTTAAATCGTAACAATTTAGTAAATTGTAAAAAGAATCCTCTTTAATTTTCTGCACATCTATAAAGAGTAAATAGATAATATCATTCAATACAAAATTACGACCTCCGTGGTCGAGTAGTGTGTATACCGGTTTTCATGGGTACGCCACTCCGAGGTCCCGGGTTCGATTCACGGCCGAGTCGATGTAGAAAATGTTCATTAATTTTCTACGTTGTCTTGGGTTTGGGTGTTTGTGGTACCGTCGTTACTTCTGATTTTCCATAACACAAGTGCTTTAGCTACTTACATTGGGATCAAAGTAATGTATGTGATGTTGACCAATATTTAAAAAAAAAATACACAGTTGTGCTTTGATTAACACTAGATGGCGTTACTTTTATTTTGATATAAGTAAAATAGATAAAAATTTGATAAAAGTACAATAAGAATTATAAAGCCTTTTAAACTATAATCCTTGGTATAGTCATCACATATTCATCACATATTTGATATAAAAAGTATGACTGAATCAGTTAATTGGATAGAGTCGAATATTGTCAGGCTGTATCGTCATTACAAGAACTTAAACAAAATATCGTCTATATGTGTGCTGATTTACACTCTGATCAGTCATACGGTTTCGAAGGTAATAAATCTGTTAAGTTAGACTTTAACATCAAATCTTTTTTCAGATTATTCTTCCAAGTGGTGCCCGATGATCAAAGTTTTGATGAAGACTATGCTGGTATCTTTCATTTCCGGTGAGTACACAATTGTTTTTACAGTTATTTTCTATTGCTCACAATCTCAGCTATGTACTCTGATGTGAATTATTAGACGGCTATTATTTATCATAATTTTGTTTAAAAAAAAATGACTTCAATACTTCATCAAAATGAATCACATTTTCTTAAAAAAATACTAAACATTATTCGAATGGCAAGATGAGTCGAGATACTTGTTTAAAACAAACTATTCAATGTGTGTGTTGTGCATTACAATCAGTTCTTGATTAATATAATTTTGTTTATAATAAAACTCTATTCGACTTAACTTCTAATATCAACTTACATTTTCCTTAAAAAAAACTGATAACAACTCCGATAAGTAATACCGTAAATTATTCAGCTATCAACCAATAATGCATACATCTGGTTGAGGATTATTTTGTTGTTTGATAGTGCGATAATAACTCTAACGTGTGTTCCAGGTTCTGGCAGTACGGTCGTTGGGTGGACGTCGTCATAGATGATCGTCTCCCCACGTACAGGGGGAAACTCGTTTTCCTGCACTCCTCCGAGAGGAACGAGTTCTGGAGTGCTTTGCTGGAGAAGGCTTATGCTAAGTGAGTAATATGTAAATACTTGTTGGTCTAAGAGTCAAGATGGCCCAGTGGTTAGAACGCGTGCATCTTAAACGATGATTTCGGGTTCAAATCAAGGCAGGCACCACTGAAATTTCATGTGCTTAATTTGTGTTTATAATTCATCTCGTGCCCGGCGGTGAAGGAAAACATCGTGAGGAGACCTGCATGTGTCTAATTTCAACGAAATTCTGCCACATGTGTATTCCGCCAACCCGCATTGGAGCAGCGTGGTGGAATATGCTCCAAAACCTTCTCCTTAAAGGAGAGGAGGCCTTTATCCCAGCAGTGGGACATTTACGGGCTGCTAATGCTAATGCTAGATGCTATCTTATACGATTTCGAGATCTTAAGTTTGATCTTGAGTTCCTGATTTCAAGAATAGATCAAGAGAATAGCTAATGAGTTCTTCTGTCAAAAGTAGCAGACCGCTATTTGAAATTGCTTAAATTCTCGTAATCAATTTTTATTTTTAAATTGGACCCGAAACTTTCACTTTACAAAATTTACAAATTATTTTTACCATAGATTTGTGGTGAGCCGGATACCACAAACCCTCCAACCAAGTGTCTATAATAGTAGCCCTGCCTACTTACACTTGGGAGTTTGCAAGTTCATTTATCATCATCGTATGTCGGAAAAAAACTATATTCTAAATCAATTCTGTGATTTATATTACAGTCGGAAACTGCTTTGAAAAATGATCATAAGATGTAAATATACCTAAACTTAAAGAATCACCATGTTAGGGGGTGTACAGTACTTATTGTAACCATTATTTTTTTCAGACTACACGGTTCCTACGAGGCACTAAAAGGTGGTTCAACATGCGAAGCCATGGAAGACTTCACCGGCGGAGTAACTGAGATGTACGAAATGACAGAACTGCCTCCCAACTTCTATACCATACTGTTGAAGGCCTATGAGAGGAACTCGCTCATGGGTTGCAGCATAGAGGTAATATTTTTTATTAATATAATTCACTATATATGATCAACGTTTATCTGTGGACTTAAGTGTCAACAACATGTTATGGCTGCCATGGGAAGACTGACAACGGACAAACAGACAACATCACATCGAATAGTCTCCATATGTGGCTATATTATAATCGAATAGCTAAAGCTCTTCGAAGTATCTCGATTGATAACAAATGAGACTGACATGGAGTTTGAATAATTAAAAAGATATGCATTCGCTGCAAGGAGCACTTTGCGTCTGCGCATCAAGTCTACTGAATCGCAGAGTTGCGAACGTGATCGTAACGTTTTCCCCTCGGCCGTAAGTAGACCGTGAACTAAAAGCGCCCCTCGGTGCAGCCGGACCCCAACGTGCTGGAGGCGGAGACGCCGGCCGGCCTCATCCGCGGCCACGCCTACTCCGTGACGCGCGTCAAGTACGTGGACATCGAGACGCCCGGCCGCGCCGGCAAGATCCCGCTGCTGCGCCTGCGCAACCCCTGGGGGAACGAGGCCGAGTGGAACGGCGCCTGGAGCGACAAGTGAGTCGCGGCCTTGCCGATATCTGGCGTATCTCTGAAGACCTTTGTGTTAAACTTTCTAGCTTTTATTTAAAGATTCGTTTGTTTTGTCCACTGTTATTGAGGCTTTGATAATATATCATTAAAAGGAAGTATTATATTATATACACATAAGTATGTGTAAACTTATTAGTGTTAAGTAGTACATATTTCAAATATAATTGGGTCTTCAACTTAACCGACATTTCTCTACCAGATCTCCGGAATGGCGATTCATACCAGAGTCAGAAAAGGAGGAACTGGGCTTGACTTTCGACGATGACGGCGAGTTCTGGATGGCTTTCAAGGATTTCGCCAGCCACTTTGATAGGTATTATTGATATTTTTAATATTTTATAATTATACAAGGTTTATTTTTTATTCAGAAAAATATTGTTTTTCTCTTTGTTATTTTAATCAAGTTAAAAATTAATATTAATAAATATATATTATTACTGTAATTATAATATAATGTTGATTTTTCTTACATGATTCTCATGTATTTACAAAACTGATTACAGAGTTGAAATATGTAACTTGAACCCTGATTCATTGGATCCTGAAGAGTGTCCCGAAGGCTGTACAAAGAAATGGGAGATGTCTGTCTTCGAGGGAGAATGGGTCAGAGGTATGTATCGTTAACGTAACAGATAACAAACTCTCAGCATATGTCCCTATGGCTCTAATTTTAATCTATTATTTCCAGGTGTAACGGCTGGTGGTTGCAGAAATTACCTCGAATCCTTCTGGAAGAATCCACAATACACCGTCACCTTAAAAGACCCTGATGAAGATGACGAAGAAAATAAGTGTACCGTGAGTTTTCTTATTTCTCAGAAATTAAACTAGATATTTGTAACATATATTTATTTAATAAGGAATTCTTTAATGTCTTGCATACAGATGCTGTTTTGTTAATGATTATAAACTTATGTTACATACTACTGCCAGAACTTGACAGATGTCCGTTTATATAGAACTAGTTGTTAGTCGCGGCTTCGCTCTCGTTTAAGTGGTTGGTCGGCTAGTGTTAGACGTAAAAAGTATAGCCTATATTCTTTGGTTCAGTGGTTTGCCCATGAACAACAAACAGGCAGACAAAGTTACTTTCGCATTTATAATAATAGTATAAATATTCGTCATTGTGATCGCTTGAACTGTAGATGAGTTGATATGCTGTAACGCCATCTAGTGACCAGTAATTACAAATCGGAAAGTTTAGAAACCTTCTCCATTAAAAATACATACCGTAATAGATTAATTATGAATGAATGATATTTGAAGTTTTTACTTCAAATCTCATTTTCTAAAGTATATATGGTTACTTTTTCCGCATTCGTGGTGACCAGTCAAACAGTTCAACACCTGTTGCGTATTGTTACCATACATACCATAGTATATAAAACAATAGTAGTAACGGACACTCATTTATCTTTTTTTGTGTAAAGATTTAATTCAAAATCGAACTAGAAATCTCTGACAATTTCGTTAAAATTCCTCCACGCCAATTAGGAAGACGTTAAAGTATAATGCATATTCCAACAAGCTTAAATTAGATATAGTTGATTTTTTTGCATTAGCAGCCTGTAATTTTCCTACTGCTGGGCTAAAGACCTCCTCTCCCTTTTAGGAGAAGGTTTGGAGCATATTCCACTACGATGCTCCAATGCGGGTTGGCGGAATACACATGTGGCAGAATTTCGTTGAAATTAGACACATGCAGGTTTCCTCACGATGTTTTGCTTCACCGCCGAGCACGAGATGAATTAAAAAAAAAAATTAAGCACATGAAAATTCAGTGGTTTGAACCCGAAATCATCGGTTAAGATGCACGCGTTCTAACCACTGGGCCATCTCGGCTATAGTTGATTTACATCATTAATATTTATATCTTATTCCAGATCATCGTAGCTCTCATGCAGAAGAACCGTCGTTCCCAACGTCACCAGGGCCTGGAGTGTCTCACTATAGGCTTTGCAGTTTACCGTCTCCCTGATTACGGACATGTCCCCAAGCCGCTAGATGTAAACTTCTTCAAGTACAACGCTTCAGTTGGACGTTCTCAAGCCTTTATCAATCTTAGAGAAGTCAGTGCTCGGTGAGTGTAAATACAATTAATTATAAAAAATATTTGAGTTTAGTGACTTGGAAGTGAAACAATTACTATTTTCTCACATTGATAATTGTAAGCAAGCTGTTGAGTTTCTTTCGCCGGTTCTCAGAGTACTTTTATTCCAAAGTGGTTGCAGATTTTACTTAGAATATTTATAAGTGGAATGCTTTAAATTAATTCATTTAATTTTATTTTAGTATAGCAACACTTCATCTAAGTTACTTTTGTAATTAAATATAAACTTAGTGTAGTAGGAGTTAATGACACAATTATAATAATAATAATTCCATAAACACATTACAGTTTCAAGTTGGAGCCGGGTTCGTATGTGATTGTGCCTTCAACCTTCGAGCCCAGTGAAGAAGGAGAATTCCTCTTACGTGTGTTCTCAGAGAAGAGCAATAATATGGCGTATGTGTATATATACTTTACTAATATAATATATAGTTCAAATTAACACGTAAGTCAATCATTAAATACTTTTTGAATGTAGAACAGCACATTATTATCGCACCTTTGTTTTCGTCCCAAAGTATTAAGCAAAATAATAACAATTAAAAAGTGTTTTATGTTCGAAATTTAAACTAAGACAAAAAATGCATGGAGTTACGTTTTTTTTTTATTTATTTATTTTAATTATACTTTTATTCATAACCTTCATTCGCATATCATTAGAATATAAACACTTGTTTTTTAATATCTAATAAGATGTTATTTTTTTCAGTGAAAACGACGAAGAAGTCGGCATGGGCGACGTTGATGACAGGGTGAGTTGATATAAGAACCTAATTTATAATTTATATTTAAACATTAGTATTAATTTTTAAATATTAAGTAATCAATAAAGTAATTAAATTAGTTGGCCCATTTTTCAGTCCGCGTAACTATTTGAAATAAATAAGAAATACTCGTGTTCGATATTTCGCCGCGTGATAGTCTAAACAAATGATTTTATTAATATGGATGACAATAAGAGCTGTATTAATCTATTTCTAGTTACGAGCGCTATTACAATCCAAAACAAATGACAATGCCCCCCCCCCCCCCCCCTTTACCTACGCAAATGAAGCCTCATACAGTCCAGCCGATAAGTATTAACTAAATGGTCTTATAAATAAATTGATCTGGTCATTCAGGTAAAAGAAATAACACCAAATCCCGAACCAACGGATCCAATTCGTGACTTCTTCAACCGTTTGGCCGGCTCCGATGGGGAGGTTGACTGGCAAGAATTAAAGGAGATTCTCGACTATGCTATGAGAGAGGGTGAGTACTGACATACACACATCATTACAGACATTCACATACACAAGGTGATTTGTTCCGAACTAATACTTACAAAATATGAATAAATAATTTTTAAAATTAAAATGCTATATTTGGAGGGGTGGTGACGCATTGGCGATGTAAGGAGAGAGTATAATTTCATACAGCGCCAATATCTATGGGCGGTGGTGACCACTTCTTGACAGTCAGCCTACCTTATAAAAAAAAACATGACACACAACAAAACCCCATGTCATCATATCAAACAATTTTTAAGTTTTTCTTCAAAAATTTATTTACATTTTGTATGAATTGGATTAAAACGATTACGTTAAAGACAAATGATACATTTGAAAACTTTTACAATCTATATTTGAATTGTAGGAATAGAGATTACAATTTTTTTTTAAATAAATTATGGCCTTTATGAGCACTAGGTCTGAAACATTCTGCCAATATTACATATCATGATGGATATTGTGATGTTTTTATTTTTTATTTGACATTTATTAAAATGTATTCACATTTAAAATATTGTTAAGGTGACTTAATATAATGTGTTTATTAATAACTAATAAATATTGCTACTTTAATAATTCAGTCAAGGAAAATATAAATTTTCCCTGACTGTTGTTTCGTTTTTTTTTTTTTGAATTTACAAAAATGCCCATTTTGAGCTTTCAATGTGATAACGCTTCTGTGCCACCGTTAATGCCGCTTTTTTTTAATTATTTCGTTCGCAACCGTCCGAAGATAATAAAATATGTAAGTAAATATAACATATACTTAGAATAACGTAGTTTTTTATCTGTGTTCATTTTTTATTTCAGCTAAATTGTAATTTTATTATCTGTAAAGAATTTATTGTATTTTTTTTATTTATTATAGTAAAAATATCGATAGATGTTTTGGTTATCAAAATTGTACAATTAATGTTATTTTAATTTGCTATTTATGTTTTTTTTTTTATTTATATCATATATAGTTTTAAAATCTGACAACTTAGACTTTATCGCATTGCAAGTGAAATGTATCGGATTATATATTTACAGTCAAAGATTTACTTAAGTAACCGCATCGTTCATATGTTACGAATAATATCCATTATACTTAGATTATTTATATATGTAGATTGAAAGTCGCGCTACAGAAGAACTAAAACAACGAGACAGACGTATTATCTTGGTGTGTGTAACGGTTACATTAGTGTGCGTGAACTTAGTGTCAGTCATGACATGACAGTCTATATAAACATATGAATAATCTAAGTCATTATATTGTCATTATTAACTGAATTGGTTTTATTTAACTTGTTTATAGGAGATTAATCGTTTTGTTTCGGAATGTTTACGCCGTTTCTTTCCGGTTCCGATGTTTTTCTTTCCGAATCGGTAGTAGTTTTTTTTGTTATGAATTAGTAGTTCGTCATACGTTACGTTATGAGTTCGTCGTTCGTAGGTCTATAGGGATTTGGAAAAAAGCCTGTCTCGGTAGGTACCACCAACTTTTCTACGGCTAAATAACACCGGTTTGAAAGTCGAGTGAGCCAGTGTAATTAAAGGCACAAGAAACAACTTCACATTTCCACATGATATCGATTTCCAATGTTGGAGTTGTGCTGGCGATGTAAGAAATGGCTAATATTTCTTAAAGCTCCAATGTCTATGGCATTGTCATTTGCCAGTCTGCTTCTGAAATAAAAATAAACATATTATGCTTTCGTTCTATATGTGCCGTAGTCCTCAAGGCTCCGTCTTAGTCCCCGTCCGTTAAATACGCCCTTTATAAGAATAACCGATTGATCTAGCTTCACATATAACATCAATATATGTCACCACCGGTTGAAACCAAGCGATTGCAATTTCAAACATATCGGATCTAAAAGGCTGCGGGAACATATCGATATAGCCCATCCGCGTCACCTCCCTTGTTGTGTCACCTCCACTGCGCGTGGCTCGGTGGAGCTCTCCTCAATGGGCGAAAGTAAAATTCCCGTCGCACTCTACGCTAGTGTGTACGGCAACGCGAAGCCATCCCAGCTGCTGTTCTCAGGACCGTCCAAAACTGGATACTCAAGGCCTCCTCACGCTCTCTATAGCTATATATCTTTTAAGGCCCAACCTTCGGAGACCTTCGTCAAATCGATCTATAACAAGGCAGCGTCCATATTTAGTAGGTTATAAATTATGTACGTGTATATAAATAAGATGACATTACGAAGCTCATCTCACTGTGCCCTTACGTGGGGTTCAATTTTTTTCAAGTTCTCCAAAGTATTAATTCACTACAAAAACAATAAACCACCAACTATACGATATTATTGATCGCGCGACAAATGAAACTCGATATATATATATATATATATATATATATATATATATATATATATATAGTTCTTTTGCTCGGGAGCATTACATCTATTGATACATAATCGTACTTAAAAAAAAAAAAAACAATTTTCATCTTTGTCAATTCCAAGTATAAAAAAAAGACTAACAATACATTTTACCTCGTTATCTGTAAATCATGTATACTATTATATACTATTGTATAGATAACAGAATGATAAGTTGTTTAGTTAGAGTTAGAATTATTTTTTTCTATTAATATGCTTTTTGTGATAATATTATAAGTATGATAATTATTAATTAGTTTGATTATATTAGTGTATTTGTATAATAAAAACGCCTATTATCATTTAAGATCAACGGTGTTTCCACACTGTATGTAAACAAAGTAATACAATCTATCATATATTAGTAAATGTTCAATAAAGTTTTGAAACTTTTTATAATTACAGTGTGGTAGCGCCTTTACGTTTTATAGCCTTAAGCAATTGTTTCTTAGTATTATAAGTAAAATTATAATATCTAATATGTATTTATATGGTATATGATTTGCTATACAATCAATTTATTCATGCTGTATAATGATAGTTAATAGCTTATTGCTGTGTTCTTGCTAACCAAATGCGACAGAAAATCCTTCCTTCTGAAGGTGTATTGATACTAAACATGAAACTCCTTAGGATGTTTTTAAAATTTATAAAAACAAAATCTCTTAAAGTATGCAATAATGTGATTGCGGATTTGGAATAATGTCCCAGTAATTCAACTTCTCCTGAAATAAGAGATGGCTCGGCCAAGGCTCGTCGCTAACAGTGTGTGAGTGGATTCAGAGCTGGCCATGCGCCACGGGGCGGCGTACGACGGCGGGGGGGTGCGCGCGGGCGCGGCGGGGGCGCCCCCGCAGGAGCAGAGCTGTCTGGAGCAGCTGCTGTGCGCGCTCTGCACGCCCATCTGCAAGGAGATCGGCGTCGACCTGCAGCAGGTGGCCCAGCAGCAGGAGCAGGTCCATCTTAACCAGCCGCAGCCGCAGCCGCAAGGTAACCAGTGCTCTTGTATTTACCACACATGTGTAGAAAGTGTTCTAGTTTTGTTGAAATTGTCACGGTTCCTTGTCTAGGCGTTAATACTGTTTTGGAAATTTTATTCTCGCGACTTCTTAATAAACTCAATTACATCGGAATTCGTCAAGTAATTAAAACAGACAAACTTCTGCATTTATGACGTTAGTCCCGTGATGTGACCTCAGCATTACTGCTGCTATGACACGTTTCATCATAATCCATGTACATATGTCGAGCATACCGACATGGCCTAATACAAGACACGTCCAAATGGTCCACCAGTACAGCAAGTGCCAAGTTTTAAAACGAAACGATACAGATTTTCCAATCTCATTTTTATATCGCTATAGACTTTGTTCCTATTTTAAACCCCTCCTGTTACAATTTCTTATTAGGCCAATATAAGGATTTATATTGTAACAATGTTATGTGGACCTTTATATTTGTCTGGGACTTATTTCTTGATGGAAATAATGTTATTTGGAAATCAAACATTTTCCCGAATGTTCGCTGAAAATAGAATCTTAATGACATTGAAATGGGACCACCTTGGACCTATATTGAGCCCAACGCTAAAATAATTATCAAAATTGATTCATGAAAAAAAATAATGTGAACATACATAAAATATATGTACAGACAAATTGTAAAATCTTCCTTTTTAAAAGTTAGTTACAGAATATTTTATTTAAAATAAAAAGTCTCTTAGGTTAAGATTAAGTTTGTAACTTTATCATAATAAATTGTGACCAATATTTATGAATTAATGATGTGTTTTAATATTCTTTAAATGTTACAGGGTTACCAGACGACGTTGCATGCGCATACCATAAAAAGATTTTTTTTTTTATTGAAATGGAGGCGGTATTAAAATGTCTATTTTTGTTTGAAATAAAGTTTTATTTTTCTTTGTATTTTTTTTTTCAGAGCTGCAATTTTATTTAATGTAATAAAATAATGCTTTTCGCGTATCCATATTTTGGTATACCAAGCATTATTTTATATCTGTATTGTTTGGAACCAAGCTTGGTACTTGTTACCAACATTGGTTACCGAACATTTATGTTTATGCTTTCGCTACTAACACTTAAATGTAAGTATTATCAAATCACGTTGATAATATTTATATTATCATGAGCTTTTGTCCGCATGTTCGATTGGCACTCAAAAATGGGCATTTTAAAGTTTTATCGGTATCAATTTCGCAGTCACTACTCTAAGTCACCTCCATTTCCATAAAATTGTTAATTTCATAGAGACGTAAGTTAAATAAAACAGTTTTCTAAATATTTAAAATTTTTTGGTGTTTTAAGAGTTATGAGACAAAAATTGTATAGATTTATTGCATCATAAAAAAATCGTAATAATATTAATTCGGCCCGTATTTTGCCTTATGGACCGCATTAGATTGGATATCCGCAATTAATACGATTACAAGAAGACGTAAATAAATCATAATATAAATGTATGGACTATATAAACGACCAAAAGTGAGGCTTTGTGAGATGGATACGCTATATTATTAATATTGAGTGTAGAAATCTCTATTGAAATTTGACCTTGAAATTTTAATATCATTGCTCCCAACGTAGATTTACATACAAAGCAATATCGTTTATTAATATGGATTTGTTGATACTTTTATCGAATAACGTACATCATATTTTAACGATTTCTAATGAATACTTTAATCTATAAATGTCTAATTAAAAATAATTGCCCTTAATATCAAAAAGTGACATAAAAGAAAACATCTTATTTAATTTCGTCTCTAAATTGTATTTTTATTCTGAAGATAGTTTGTATATGTATGTATTGGATATTGCAGAACTGCAAGGTGAGGGTTTCTCCAAGGATGTCTGCAGGAGTATGATCGCGATGCTCGATAAGGACAACTCCGGCGGTCTCGGCTTCGAGGAGTTTAAATCTCTCTGGATTGACCTGAGGCAGTGGCGGGTGAGAAAATCACTAAAGAAATAATAGTGCCTTATGATGACAGACTATATTAATCTCGTTCATTTTATATCTTATTGCAAATTTTGTTGTAGATTTTTTTAGTGTATATTTTGTTATATAAATAGTGTGGCTATAGAGTACAGTTGGCAAAAAAAGTGCTAAAATATTTAGAACTTGTGAATTACAACAATAGTGGGTCTATTGTTGTAATTTTCCAACGTTATGGAAAGTATTATACAGAGTGGCGACGACGTCATCACTTTAAATGAAAATACGATTGGTACTTTCCAATATAACGCTGATATAATTATCAAAGAGACGAAACATTAAAAAACTAAATTTTCGAATAAATAATTTACACGGAAATTAAAACACCACGACACGACAAAATTAGCTCACTGAACTGTGAAATCGACACGCTCCGCGGCGGTGTCAGTCGTCTACACTACTACCTACATAGATACAATTAGGTAAATAATTATAATATATAAATAATAAATAAATATTGGATAACATCACATACATTACTCTGATCCCAATGTAAGTAGCTAAAGCACTTGTGTTATGAAAATCAAAAGTAACGACAGTACCACAAACAGCCAGACCCAAGACAACATAGAAAACTAATGAACTTTTTCTATATCCACTCGAACCCGGGACCTCGGAGTCACCCACTACTCGACCACGGTGGTCGTCAATTAATTAAAATAAAACTAGTTTTTTATTACATAGGTCAAACAAAGAGAAGCATCGGTACTAGGGTCAAGGAACATATAGGAGATGTCAAAAATAGGCGTTCTTCAAAGTCTGCAGTCTGTGAACATGCTCTGGATAAACCCAACCATTTTATTCGATTTGATAAACCACAGATCCTCGCTAGAGAACACAGATTCATTCCTAGAATGATACGTGAGGCTATTGAAATTCAAAAACATCCGAACTTCAATAGAGAAGATGGTTGGAGACTTTCTAACACTTGGGATCCACTTATTAAAAATTTAAAATCCCAAATCCAACAGACTGCAAGACCTAAAGATACAGTTAGTGCCTTCTGCGTGCAACCGGAACGCTACTCAAGATACCAATTAAGAAATCGTTGGCGGTAGTTGTAAATAATATTTCTTTTTAATTCGAACAGACAAATGTCACCTTAGTCTGCCCGTGACCACGAACACTGCAAAGTGCTCGAAACGTCGGGATGTTAAAATAAAATAATTAATATACGCGATTAAATCCGTTAAAAAACTAGTTTTATTTCAATGTGTAATAATCGCGAAAATCTAAGACAACATTACGTCAATTAATTAGTTTGATAATTGCTACATTATTATCCAAGTGGCGATTTATTTGTCCTTTGTCGAAGCGACCCCGTACTATGTTATGAACAATTTAGCAAAAACATAGTATCGCTTTTATCTACTCGCTTCATCGATCAACACTATTTATTCACCTTAGAATGCTCTGAAGCCGTAAACGACATTACTTGATGTAGAACAAAACAACAGAAAACCGTCCAATTTCTCATGTGGAAGATAAATCACTTCATTCAATGGTCACAACATAAAATATACAGGAAATTGTTAAACGTCCAAAAAAATATTCTTTCAAACATATCAATAATTAAAACAAAATAAAAATTCAAATGCTACCGAATTATTTTCGCGATAATGTGAGTATTATCCCAGGACACTAACACGGGACGTGTGGTGAGTGATACTCACTCGCACCCCACACCGTCCCCTTGAACTCTAACCGGTCTCAAACGGAACGGCAATGTTTGACCGATTTTGAACCGTAAGTCACTGACCTGCTGGTACTTGTGTAACAATATCTCCTATACTATTATAGGGTGTTGTAATTAATTAAATGAAAAAAGTCCTGTGGATAAGTTACATAAAGATTATATTAATTTGTGTTTCAACTTAGAACGCCATATATTATAAGGGGTATCATTTAATGCGTTGACGTCATCGCCTCAATGTGCAGCGTATTCCCGTGTAAATCTGGGATGGCTGAATAAACTTCCGCATGCAGTAACGCTTTGTCCGCTGCAGGCGGTGTTCCGCCTGTACGACAGCGAGGGCCGCGGCGCCGTCCCGCAGCAGCACCTGCGCGACGCGCTGCACTCGGCCGGCTACACGGTCAACGCGCACGTGCTCAACGTGCTCGCGCACAGGTACGACACGCAGAGCGTTGTCCAATCCAAACGAACCAAGTCTGACGCTGAAACGTGACATCCAGTTACAGAACATAAGGTCCAGTTGTCTTGGTTGGCAGCGGTTTCCTGGTATCATTAATTGTTTATTCGTCTGACAAAGACTGTCTATGGGAAAAGGTCACCAGAAACAGTTTGCTTGTCTCCCTCCCTAGAATGAGTTATGAAAAGATGTACTTACAGGAGCGACATATAACATCATAGATGATGTGATTCAAACGATACATTTTCACGTGATAAATAGGTTGAGGATTGTTACTCGCCAACGAGGCCCATTTTCCAGTAATCTTGACACCTTTCTATTATGTTTAAAAAATACGAAGACTTTCTTAACCAAAGTTATCTATCTTACCATACACTTATATTTAAAAAAAATATTGGAATCTGAGCAAATTTAGTGATATGTATTCTTGTTTGCCAGTTTTAAGGGCGAGTGAGGTAACGTAATTAGTGTGCAAGGGACATTATTTCTTAGTCTCCAAGGTTAGTTAGTGACGCATTAGTGATAGTGATCACTCGCCAATACCAAATTGCGAATAAAAAGGTCAATGACCAAAATTATTGCAATCGTGTATTTCGCCATAATTCATTAAAATTTCAAAACTAAATAATGCCATAATGTTTGCTAGAAATGGTTATCTTTAAGTATATTCTAGTCTAGCCTGGAATGTAGATTCCGGTAAGAAACTTAGTAGGTACTGTTTTAATAATCTTTTATATATACAGATACAGTTCAAGCGACGGTTACATACAGTTCGATGACTTCATAATGTGCGCTGTGCGACTCAAAACCATGATCGGTGAGTGATCTCCCCCCATTTAATGTTTGCTTTTTAATTTAGTGGAACATTATATTATGTTGTAGCGTAGATAAATGTCTATTCTAAGTAGTAAAAATTAAGATTCATATATAATTTTTTTCATTGTTAAAATACACATTAAATCAGATGGGTGGAGAAAAGTCTAAACCTCGAAAGGGATGATACTCTTAGCCCAGTAGTGGGACATTTAATTGTTTCAAAAGTCAAGTCAAAAGTCAAAAAATCTTTATTCAAAATAGAAGTGTTTACACTTGCTTATTGATTGTCAAAAATCTACCAAGGTTTTTTAACGAATGAATACAAATTAAAACAAAACGACTCAAAAGTACTAAATTTTCGAATAGTACTCTTTATAATGATGAATAACTGTATTAGACAAAAATAAATATTATGATTAATACTTATGTACTAAAACAGAAACAATTGATTACAAATTAATTGTAGATGTCCATTCTAATTAGCTATAGTAATATGTTGAATTAAAAAAAAAAACAGATATAAAAATTAGTAGCAGAATATAGAAGCTTGAAAAGTAGTTAATAGCAAGTAACAAAACAATTTAAGTAGTTTATTTAATATGAATTAAAATTTAAGTATCCCATAAGTAGTAAATTATTTAAAATAGTCTTTGTTTCTATGAATGGTAATACCAGAATGAGTATGATATAGTTTATATGAATTAGTTTTAAATGTGTGTTATAATAAAACAGCAAACAACGAACCGCTTGAGAATCTCGAGCGCGAACTGCAGAACCCGTGAGCGAACAGACGGACGCCCGGACATAAGTATTAGCATACATATATGTGGAACTTTTCAGTGTTATTTGTATATTGTAAACGAACTTCGTATCCTAATTATCCTGTTTCGTTATATCTTATACTAAAGAGTTTGCAAAAGAATGAGATATTATGATATATTTTTTTTAATAAATTTCGTTTACATTTATTACAAATAGTATTGAACACACACGTGCCTCATACAAGCACACACACAAGGGCTTGAAGGAGCACAGTTTGTTATTAATATATATATCGATATTTTTTTCAATTTAATTAAAGCTTTACACGCTAGATGGCGCTTATCAGTGATACCTTCAAGCCTATTTTTAACCTATTATTATTTGCGGCTGTTATAGAATATTATGATGACTATGTTTAGTAAATTTTAGATTATTTTTTTTCTTTTATTATATATAAAACAGTCCGCAGATAATAAACACGAAATATAACGAGTTACTTGTGGGTATATATTGTTAATAAACATTTTTATTCATAAAAACAGAAAACTTGTAATGAAAAATAATACCTCACAAAGAGCTCACTACTGCACTAATATGCTTACTAACGTCAAAAGCACCTACGTCATGTGCAAGGTGTTAATTTTAGTTAAATTTTTCAGAAACCTTTAAGGGGAGGTCTTCAGGGGGTGACTACGCCACGTTCTCCCTCGACGAATGGCTGAATCGCACAGTTTACTCCTAGATACGAATATATGCCTTATTATATTAATCTAAGGTCTAAAATTGCACTTAATATGCCAAATCATTTTAATGTTGTATTGTCACAAATAATTATATCATTTATAATTTCGGTGTTTTTAAAACTCAACTACGGGTAATCATTGTTTTTTTTTTTTGGCATTTCATTTAATTTCATAATTCGACGTAAAATAACTTAATAACAGATATGTGTAAGTAAATAAAAATAAAGAATAGCAGTATTTTTGTATCCACCGATTTTCCATTCCAGTCTTAGTCAGAAATTAGTCATGCAATAGTTAGTGCTGTGCGATAAAGCGAGGAGCTTATAAGAATATGTATACAGAGTTTAAAAAATACTAAATGTTTATCAAAGAATCGAATATATTTATGTTATGAGCACTAAGTCGACTCGACTCGACATGCATTTTTGTTGCAAGTTATTTATATGACAATTTTTTTTACTTATAATGTTTATCCCAATATGAGATCTGAATAAATAATCTTTTATTTCCTCGAGCTGTTTTTTTTTTATAATTTTTAACCACTTTTATATCTCTGTATGTAAGAAATTACAAGTTATTAGTCACACACACACTATCCATGTTAATAATCTACGCCATTTTCTCTAAAATTTAAAAATGGAAGACAAAATAAATATTTTACTGTATTCTGATTTCTGATCATAATTTACGCTGCATATAAAATATACCCCACCACCTAGATGCTTGGTTTTCTTCCACTCGTCGTTATTCCAGGTTTTATGCAGTACCTACTAGGAGACTGTAGGAGTCTGGTCTGGTCCCCAAGATATAAAATAATACAAAGCATCGTATGCTGACACCGAAGTAGCCGTTTTTACGATTTTATAATGAATATTAAAAAATCTGCAAAATGCCTCTGCAAATCACAGAATGCTATTGGAGTATTCTGCGATTTGTCTAAAGCATTTGATTGCGTAGGACACGAGTCATTTTGATATAAGCTCAATTATTTTGTTGTAACAGGTAAAGCTCTTGATCTAATTGCTTCATACTTCAGTCAAAGAGTCCAACATGTTTTCATTAAAGGAATAAAATATTTTGGAACTGTGCTAGAAATGAGTGTTCCACAAGGATCAATTTTAGGTCATTTTCTTCCTTTCTTTGTTAAAGGTTTTTGTGATACTGTGTGTTGAAGGAAGTGGTGGACTGATGCGTTGCTTGAAGGAACCTGTTTGCTCGAAGTTTAAAATCTATATTATTGTGCTCTGGGAAAACCTTCACGGATGTACATCATAAAGATGCAAAACATCCACATGGTGTGGATAAAATTCACCTCACCAATAACATAGCCGGAGCCGAGATGGCCCAGTGGTTAGAACGCGTGCATCTTAACCGATGATTTCGGGTTCAAACCCAGGCAGGCACCACTGAATTTTCATGTGCTTAATTTGTGTTTATAATTCATCTCGTGCTCGGCGGTGAAGGAAAACATCGTGAGGAAACCTGCATGTGTCTAATTTCAACGAATTTCTTCCACATGTGTATTCCGCCAACCCGCATTGGAGCAGCGTGGTGGAATATGCTCCAAGCCTTCTCCTCGACGAGAGAGGAGGCCTTTAGCACAGCAGTGGGCAAATTTACAGGCTGCTAATGCTAAAAAAAATAAAAATAACATAGGTATACTAACCAACCAAATTGAATATATTTCATTCTTAAATTTGTTCTTTTTCTATAAATCTGTCTTATTTATTTATCTTTTTTATTAAGTGCTCTTTCTATTGGGGTTGGTCGTCAATGTCAGACATAAATAGGAGCCTTTGTCTTTCCGTGAGTTCAAGCCATCATGCCAAATGTTATTAAATTCGGTCCAGTTTCGCGGCATAGACCCTACCAAACACATATAACCTTCTGACTACTTATCAAAGATAATGAGATTTAGACATATGTAGACAACTTTACAAATTTTTATTAATTATTATAATCTTAAATTACGGTCAATGACAAAAGCTATTTGAGATTCATCGAAATAAAGAGTCGTTATCGTTCGAAATATAGTACCAATTGGAAATAATGGAAGGATATGTACTTGAAAGAACGGTAGACACAGACCTCCAGTGATGAATGAAATTTTCAAAAAATAAAATTATATTAATAAATAAGCTATGACAACTTAAATTTCACGTAAATATAAAGCTTGTCATACAACGAACGCTACTAGACCGAATTCTATCATAATGGCGTACAAAACATAAGTTCCGTCATTTTAATTGTTTCTTAATTTTAGGTTAGGTTATTAGAGACTGTAATTATCTTGTAACTTTAATTGGATATTAATTAATAGGAAATTAATGGAATCATATTACGCTTAATGAATAATATAAGTGTTATACATTAATAAATGCTGTCGCGATCGTATCTGAACAGAATTTTAATAAAAAATATTTGAGAAATAATATGAGTAACATAACGCAAAGTATGAACTGACTATATCTCACTCACTCTATTTGAATTTGAAATAATAATAAACGCGTATATACATTATTAGGACACTTGTTGTAATAAGTAATACAAATTTTTGTTCTAGTATAATCAGTAAGGCCTTAATGCGACAAACTAGAAAGTCAAAATGTTAGAGGAAGGGCGCTAGGATGGTTAGTCTTAATTAGGTCAGAGTAAAATATGTTCTGATTTTTGTCAAATAGAAGACATGTACCCGGACTTTTAGGATTACGAAGAATTCCTAAACACCAACACTACGATACGATGGCCGGCTGACCTCGACACTAATCGGAGACGCTGCGGGATCATGTCGGTATAACTCACCAGCGGCAGTGCCCGTTCTCCGCTTATGGCTCTGCTCAGGGAGCGAAGACTCGTCCTTGCAAGTGCGTACGGCAGCGCGAGTGCATCCCGACTGCCATCCTCCTCAGAGCCTTCTGAAACAAGACACGCGAACACTAATCTATAATAGCATACATCAAATCAAAGATTTAGACATACAGATCATAACTAGTTTGTACTATATGACATATTTTAAACAGTTTACACATTTGAGGACCGTATGAAACCAATTATTATTTATCATAAACAAACATTTGAAAGGAGGTTGAATAAATGTTATCTTTCTAATGAATAGCAATGGTTAATGAGGATAACATTTAGGTACGTATATAAAGTAAAGCTGATAATATATAATCGGAGCAATAAGGATAAATAAAGCTTTTGTAAATAACATACGAGTCGAGATGGCCCAGTGGTTAGAACACGTGCATCTTAACCGATGATTTCGGGTTCAAACCCAGGCAGGCACCACTGAATTTTCATGTGCTTAATTTGTGTTTATAATTCATCTCGTGGTCGTCGGTGAAGGAAAACATCGTGAGGAAACCTGCATGTGTCTAATTTCAACGAAATTCTGCTACATGTGTATTCCGCCAACCCGCATTGGAGCAGCGTGGTGGAATATGCTCCAAATCTTCTCCTCAGAGGGAGAGGAGGCCTTTAGCCCAGCAGTGGGAAAATTTACAGGCTGCGAATGCTAATAATGCTAAATAACATACAACCCAACCATACATAAAATAAATGTAAACAGTATAACTACAAGCATAGAGGTCAAAATATATTGGTAACGCATTCATTTTATGATTTTTTTATAACTTACACTAACAATGTCTATGAAGTAATTACTTACCATCAGGTGGCCCATATGCCAGTCCGCCTATCTACGACTAATAAGCTATTAACTGCATTTGTGAACTGATCGTTCACCTAAACTTATGTGATAATCAAGGACAAATAAAATATGCGTTGCTATTTTCAAATATAAGCTCTAACTTTTATGATAGTAGTAGTAGATAGCGTGGAGTTAATGCTTGTTGACTTCAAGGCAGGAGACATAACATACATATATAATTGTATTTAAATAACATGACTGTATTTTTAGATATTGAAAAAGAGTAACTACTGAGTTTCTTGCCGGTTCGGTTAGCTTTATTTAAAATAGTTTGTTAAATGACGATTCAAAAGTGCTTGTAAAAGCCTGCTTGAATAAAGTAGTTATATTTTGATTTGATTTTATTTGAGTATTGGAAAAAAAACAGGGGATTAAATTTAATAATAAACAGAATCTTTAATTTTAATAATAATAAGATAAACTCCAATATGAAATATACCATTAGATTGAATTATTAACTCAAACTCAAACTCAAATTCCTTTATTCAATATAGAAGTATTACACTTTCTTATTGATTGTCAAGTTAAACACTACCACCGGTTCGGAAAAAGAAAACACCCTGACCTGAGAAGAGCCGGCGAAAGATTAATTATATACATAATTTTATATGAGTAGAAACAGCCAGGAGGCGATCGTTTCATTCCCAAGGTGTGCTATCAAACATAAACTCACTAATTGTATAGTAACCTTTCGCACACAAGCGTTCCTTAAGAATTTTTCTAAATTTCGCAACAGAAGCATTTTGAACGCTTTCTGGGATCCTGTTGTAGAAGCGTATACATTGCCCCACAAAAGAGTTACTGACTCTATGCAGTCGAGTAACAGGAGTAACAAGATTGTGTTTGTTCCTTGTCCAACGTTATGAGAATCACATTTTCTCATAAAAACATTAATATTTTTCCGTACATACAAAACGTTACAGAATATATATTGAGAAGCAACAGTCAATATCTTAATTTATTTAAATTTATACCTCAAAGATTCCTTGGCTCCTAGGTTATAGATTGCGCTGCCTTCTTGACAATAAATTTAAATTTGCGAGTTTGATTTCGACAATGATTCCATGTTCACTATTGATCTTGAATACGGCGCAACTGTTTCACAAGGAATCACATTAAATTTATATATGATCACCACAGATGTAGTAACTGTTATGTATCAAACAGATATATAATAAATAAATAAATAAATAGTAACATAATTGAGTGTCTTAATTTCAATGTCTTTGGTTAGTTAGTAGTATATGTTAAATTTAAAGTACTATAGAAGCCTATCTATGATTAGGGTCTATGCCAAAGAACTCTCTTATAATAATTACATATATATTGTAAAGCGAGCGAAAACTTAATAGTGATAGTAATACAATTATGACAAAACAAATTATATCTGTTTAATATATATAATAAATAGTAGAGGCCCCATTATCGAGCCTTGCGACGCACCTCATGAAACTTTTATTTTAAATAATTCCTTTCTATGGTCGAAGTAATTTATAATGGTAGTGAAGCGTTTTATATTCTCAGAGCTAAAACCAAAATAACTTTGTTTGAAAATAGTAACGTCGTTAATTGTATCAAAAGCCAGCGAAATGTCTAAAAATACCAATATTGCGCCTTTTAGAATAATACAAGTTACAATTATTGTCGCCTTCTAATAATACAAGTAAATCATTTATGCCAAGAAAATAATAGGTGTAGATCTATGAGTCTCATATTTTATGTATCGGTAATCTGATTGAACAAAAACATATAATTTTTCATATACTTAAGTTAAGTTCATATAAGACAATTTTATTGATATTGTTTTATTTATTGTGCTTTTAGCCAGAAAATATTAAATACTACAATAAAACTAAAAGCGATTACTTTAATTATACTTTAATTCATAGTAATCTATTAGTTAATGTAGTCTCTAATTACAAGCAAAACATTAGGAAACAATAATATGTTCTTTACAGTGATCAGGACACAGTTGTGATAACGTTAATCGATACAGAAGTTTTCGTTATTGACTGGCTTTATTTGTAAAGTTCTCTACCAGATCAGTCCGACGTTTTATCAACATTTATAAAATCTTTAATTTATAATAAATATTAGCGACCATTAATTTGCCAGTCAATTATTTGAGTTTGTTACGAATGGTCATTTCTACCAAACTTTCCGTCTTTGTTAATTTTAAATACACATATATTTATTAAATATTTTTAAATTCAATAAGAAAAGTGAAACGGGGTGCGATTGATTTCGATTGATTTTAAAAATAACATACATTCACCAATCAAATCAGATGGTACAGTGTATAACATCGAAGATCAATATTTGGCTCATATGATGGACGTTAACTAACCATTTTTGAAATTGTTACAAAGTTCGTATATTTGGACGCTACGAATATTGGATTTGTAAAGTAATTACGTCTGTTTAAAAATGATTAAAATAAATAAAGGCGAATTTATTAATATGAAAATAGAAGATGTTACAACAACAATAACTTTTCCAAGTCCGGCAGTTGAGAATACAGTGCAAGAAAATATAGTACCGTCAGGATCCCGATATCTATCGAAAAACGCTGAAATACGAAAAAGTAATGATTCAGGAAATGCTGATATTGAAGATGCTGAAAATCAACCACGTGTAGAAGCACAAAATATTTTTAGTAAAGGACGTTTTCGAAAACCAAATAAATTAATATCCACTGTGATTACAGAAAGTAAAACGACAAAAGACAGACGACATAAATCGCCGTTCAAAGAAACACCTTTAGTAATTACAAGCAAAGTTCATAAGCTAAATGTTCCAGCTAACTATAATGGAAGCCAAATGTTCATGCCGACAGGCGAGCAGCTATTCTGGGTTTGTCAAAATGCATAATTATAAATTACCAACTTCCGCCAAAGACTTAGCAAGCGTACGAGATGTGTAAGCAGGTCAACGCCGAATTTCATCCAAATCCGTCCAGACCTTTTTGCGTGAAAGAGTAACATTTATCCAATCCATCCTCACAAATTTTCTCGTTTATAACATTAGTAGGATAGAATAGAATATGTGAAACGTTGAATTGCATTTTCGTATATATATTTATGTTCTATAATGTACAATAGTTATAATTTATAATCAACTACTTAGTATTTACAAGGGTGCCTTTTACCAGGATGAAAGTATATCACACTAACCCATAATTTCTTGTAAATGAACTTTTTTTAATTTAATGATTGAAAAATATCATTCCTTTGCCTAAAATATACATATATAAAAGAATGAATGCACCGCACTTTACTACAATAGATGTGTAATATTTGTAGCTGGGTGAAACTCATCCATCGTCATCTGGCACTGCTTCGTACCAAGATTTCAAAGAAATTAGGTCTCAGTGTTTGGCTGACGGCAAATTATTTGAAGATCCGGAGTTCCCAGCAACAAATCGCAGCTTGTACTACAAAGAGCGACCGAGAAAACGGCTGAAATGGCTCCGACCTAAGGTGAGATATATATTATATTATTGCTATGACTGAACTTTTTTCTCTTATATACGTATGTTTTACGAAATTTTTCATCCATATGCATATATGCAACCATGTAGGTATAACGATAGTGATGGAATATTATAGACATTCGGATTTAAACGTCTGGAGGCCCTGGGGCCACAAAGGAGTGGTGGCCCTAGAGCGACAGAGGCGTGGAGACGAATAATTATATTATGAATTAATTTCTATAGATCTCGTCACTTATACTGTCTTATTTCAATAGAGCCAACTTATCAAATTACCTTATAAAGTTTTCATGTTAGGGCTTTTTTTTTTTTTTCTTTATTTAAGAGCTTTGTCGCTAAAGCGACTATGTCGCCCTGTTATTAAACATTTATATTAGTTCAGCTTCTTTGTACACTTTCAATCAATTTGTACAATTTCTTTGCCGAGACAGAATCAGGTATGGACAAAATTATAATTATAATTAATTATAATTTTTTTTTTTTTTTTAATTATAATTATTTATTTATTCTCTCCCACATTACAGACATTACAGTTTAAACGTATCTTAATAATAAGTACAATTGTGTGTGGGAGACAGGAGCCCCAACTAGGTTTCCCTGTGCTAAGGGTCTCCTGGCTCCACCTCAAGGATATCAACTATTTCTTATATAAATTTACATGTAATATGAAAAGACCAAACATGATATATACATTGTAAGTTATTTAAAAAAAAAAAAAAAGACAAATAAAATGAAAAGTAATTTATGCTCGTGAATATGTTGTGTGTGTGCGCGTATCTGCGACTGGTTCCGCGTATGTATGTGTGTGTGTGTGTGTGTGTGTGTGTGTGTGTGTGTGTGTGTGTATGTGTATGTGTGTGTGTGCGTGTGCGTGTGTGTGTGTGTAAATACTGTGTGTGTAAATACTGTTACATTCTCCAACGTTACAAAAAAAAAGCTTATCACAAAAGATTTGGCGTCTTATAGTTTCGTTCTTGACACACTCCATCAAAACATGATAGGCATCCTCCACAACTCCACAAACCGAACAATAAGGATGCGGAACCACTCCCATCAGATGCGCAAATTTTCCAAATGGAATGTATCCAGATCGCAACCGTAAAGCAGTGACTACGTCTTTCCTGTTCAATAAGACTGTGTCAATCCAAGGCTTATTAGGTAGGAAAGGTTGTATGGTCCGATACCAGATACCCTTGTCCTTCGACCTTTTATCAAAATATTCTTTCCATTGACCCATACACTTATTCTTAACTATATGTAAACATTCGGAAAAAATAGGTTTAACATTAATTTCTACGCCATCACAAGCTCCAGTCCTAGCAAGAGTATCTGCCATGTCATTGCCTACTAGATTAATGTGAGATGGAATCCATTGCAAAACAATGCATTTAGATCGTTCTCTCAGACTATAAATTTGTTTTAAAATTGTAGAAGGACTCCCGGAACGCTAGAAGTACTCCCGGTACTTCTAGCGTTAAATGTACATCGAGCAATATGTTGAAGGGCACATTTGGAGTCCGAAAAGATAACAAATTTGTCGTAGTCAAGGGATGATATGTATGATAAGGCTTCAGAAACTGCCAATAACTCAGCGTGCATGATAGAAATATTACTACTAAACCTAAAACAAATAGAGTCCAACGATTCTGCATCAAAAAATGCAGCACCTATGTGTTGACTATCTTTGGAGCCGTCAGTATAAATTTTATAAAAGGTATTGTAATTATTGTTAATAAAATTCAAACAATGATTTTTTAAGAATGCTGTATTATAATTTCTTTTAGGTTTATTCATATTAACTATATCTGATTTTACTATATTTTTTAAAGGAATATTGCTCGGCCAAGTATCAAGAGAAAAGAATTCCAAAGAGTTACTTTTATGAACTTCTACATTTTTTAAAGCACCGTAGACCTCTATTAACAAAGGCTTACGTTTCCTTTTCCATGAAATAATTAAATTTGAAGCCAAGAATTCGTCTAATACAGGTATGAGAGAATTACTGGTCATCGACGTTGATTTTAATATGAATTTTCCTGCTAAAAAAAATCTTCGAAAACAAAGAGGTTGTATACACAAATCTGATTCCATTACATGAGAAGGTGTACTTCTAATGTATCCACCAATTATTCGTAAAGCTTTGTTTTGCATTCTATCTAATTTAACCAAATGAGCCACACTACAATCGCTATAAAGAAAGCAGGCATAATCTATTCGGCTACTTATAAGTGATAAGTACAAACGCCTTAAATGTTTTGGATGCACGCCCCACCCAGGACCAGCTAAAATTTTGAATATATTAAGAAATTTCGAAATTCTGATACATAGTTCATTGACATGCTTTCCCCATCGCAGCGACCTATCCAACCATACTCCCAAATATTTTGTATGTTCTACCGCAGACAAAGATATACCCTTGACATTAATGTTTACTGGACTTCTATTAAAACCCTTTTTGAATACGCAAATTTTACTTTTTATAGACGAAATATTTAATCCTAAATTACCTAAAATAAAAACAAATCTATCAACTGCAGCTTGAAGTTTCCTCTCTGCCTCAATAATACTTTGCGTAGTAATATACAAGACAAAGTCGTCGGCATATTGAGAGATATGAACATTATTGCTAATTTCTTCGCATATATTTCTCGTTGCAATATTAAAAAGAAGTGGGGATAGTGGATCTCCTTGAGCTAAACCCTGGCTAGTCTTGCGAGTAATTATTGTATTTTTAATTCTTACTTTAAGAAATCTTTCGCTGAGAAAGTTCCACAAATACCGACAAAATCTTGTACCTACGCCCAAATTGTCTAAAATAAGCAATAACGAATAAATATCTATATTATTATACGCGTTATCAATATCCATAAAGCAAGCAACGGTCACAAAACTCTTACAAAAACCCTTTTGAATTCTAGACACAAGTGTACTAAGGCTATCACTTGTAGAGTGCAATTTTCTAAATCCTACAGTGTCTGGAGATAGGAGATTGTTATTTTCGACGAACCATTCCAATCTTTTATTAATAACTGAGTGAAAAATCTTACATAGACATGAAATCAACGAGATGGGTCGAAAATTAACTAGATCGTCACTTTTTTTAGGAATAGGAACAATTGAAATATCACGCCACTGATGGGGTAGATGACCGGATACAAAAATTTTGTTGTAGAGAACAAGTAAAATATTTTTAGCAATATCTGGTAATTGTTTTATCATAGAAAATGTTATCATACCCTGGTGCGGTATCATTAGGTTTTATACAAACTTCTAATTCATGTACTGAAATTTCCCGTTCCAAGTTGTGATTATACGAGGTGAAGTTAGGAAAATGTCGACAAGCAAAATCAGGGCATAAGCTAAGTAGCATTTTATTAACGTTTTCTTCACTAATTATGGATCTTTGAATTTTATAGCCTTTAATCCATTTCATATGGTTCCACATTTCTGAAGTTGTTGATGAATAGTGAATAGATGAACAGAATTTGTGCCAAGCGTCACGTTGGGCAGCTCTAATAAGTTTCAAAGAATGTTTTATTTTATCATTTAAGAAAATTAAATTACTTGGGGAGGGATTACAACGAAAATTTTTTAACGCTAGTCGGCGAATAGCCACGGCTTTTGATAGCTCAGGAGTCCAGTAGGGTTTGGGGATAAATTTATTGTCTGGCGCCAAACTAACTTCAATGTAAGGTATATATTTTTCTGCTGCCTTGTTAACGTAATAAATAAATAAATCATAATCTTTTTGAATATCATCAGAGAATTTGAAATCAGAAAAAAGAGACCCCAAATACGTTTGATAATCATCCCAATCAGCGCGTTTGAAATTACGTTTCTTTAACGGATCCAAGTTACAACATACTGTAGTATTCATTTTAATGATGAGGTGGTCACTGCCCAGAGACTCATTTGAAACAATCCAAGCAAAATCTATAGCAATATCTGATGTTATTAAGGTTATGTCCGGTGAAGACTTGCGTAAAATATTTTGATTCAATTGTAGTCGAGTAGGGCTACCATCATTAAGAAGAACAAGATTACTATCAAGTAAAGCATCGTGAATTTGCGTACCTCTAGTATCTGTTTTAACAGACCAGCTCGAATGGTGACCATTAAAATCACCCATTAATATTGATTTACCAGTAACTAAAGCGAATAAGTTTTCCCAAACTCTTTTTGTTGTTCGAATATCACAAGGGCAATAAACAGAATAAACGTTTTCAATTTGTGTACAGTTAAATATTTTAACACCTATTATTTCTATACCACTATTAACAATTTGTACATTATGTATGTGAGCTTGGACAGATTTATGCGTAATGATTGCAACACCTCCGTAGGAACTATCTCTATCATTTCTAAAAATATTGTAATTGTTAATTTTGACAAGGGCATCAGGTTCGAACCACGTTTCACTCACTGCAGCGATATGGACCTTCTCTTTGATTAACAGATGTTCGAACAGCTTTAATTTTGGTCTAAGGCTTCTACAATTCCACTGAATAATGTTTAATCTGCTGAGCTTTTTGTCAATTTTATCCATTGCTTTGTATACAATTAAAAAGAGTTTTAACGAACGGAAAGTCTGAAAAGATGTTTACAACAGCTAAAGTAATCCACTCAATAATGATTTTAACAATATTTTTAAATTTATCTGACATGTTACTATTCTTTTCAAAAATCACACTTTTAAGTTTATCAATTAGTTCATAGTGCAAACATATGTTTTCCTTCGTCAAATTGTCCTCACTGTCCTTATTAATATAACTGTCATCTACTATACTGTTATCAGCATCAGAAGACACTTCTTTATCCACATATATATTTTTAGCATTGTTAATAAGTTTTTTCTTTCTTTTCTTCTTTGACATTTTATTTTTCGTTCCAGAAATTTGAGGAATTTCCTGAACCATAGATTCTACTTCTAGACAAGTTATAGGAACCGCAGCTGTTGGAGCGTAAACATGCTGTTTCATAGTCTTTACTTCGGAGCAGCTAGCGGTAGGCAAAATTGGAGACGGAGGGACATACAAGGTTATCGCTTTCGAGTATGAACAATTATGTTCTGCCATTATCTTTCGAATTCGTTTTTCTTTTTTAAATATAGGACAAACTTTATCCAGAGGCATATGATTGCCCTTACAGTTAATGCATATAAAATCATTATTCTCGCAATTTGGATGGTTACTAGTACATTTAGGACAATTTATTTTATTGGATGGACACATTTTTGCTGTGTGCCCAAACCTCCAGCATCGAGAACATTGAGTAACTGGGAATATATATTGTTCTACTTTCACTCTCAGACCTAAAATATATACATATTCTGGTATATTCGACCCTTTAAACGTTAATTTAATCGTTTCGCTATGCACCCAACCATCATCTGTGCGGCGTTTGAGACGTTGTACAGCTACGACTTCAATATCACAATGTAAACTATTGATTAATTCTTCTTCTGAAAATTCTTTGTCTATATTTTTAATAATTCCATATGACATACCTATTTCCCATGATTTTTGACACCGCCATCCCAAATCTTTAAATACTTGACAAGCTAAAAAATTTTCTGCACTAGATTCTTCATCAAATGTTATTCTAATTTTATACGGGTTTATATATTTTACTTTACTAATATTCGTGATTTGGTTTTCTCGCAATATTTTCGCTAAAGCAAATTGCTCAGGTAATAATTCCTTACTAGTGATGCCGATTTCAATTAAATTTTCCTCTAAACGCTTATCGAAAACCCTTACTTTTTTCTTAACATGTTTAGTAACTTCGTGCCACTCTTCTGTGTTTTCTTCTATATCGTGTAACATTCTTTTTCTATTCGACTCCATCATTTCCATATCTTGAATTAAATGTGTTTGTTCCTCGTAAGTTTTTTCTAAGCAATCATTGTTAGTATCGTTCTCGACTAAATGTATTGGAAAATCTTCTTTATTCAAAATTAGATCTTTAGCCATTGTCAATAAGGATCATATCGAATTGTTAAGCTTAATGAATAAGTTATACGCAGCGATAATGCAGTTCGGGGAATCGCCCGACGCAGATTGTAAACAACAAAAAAATTGTTTGTTTAGATAAATTCAAAGAGAGAAAGAGATAGAGAGAAAGAGATAAAGAGAGAAGAGACAAATTCAAACTATTAAGACTACAATTTGAGCAACTGCTTTAATGACAAATCGAAATAAAATGCTAACTTTATAAATATGTTCGGAAAACGGAATAGAACAAATAAAAAATGGATACAAAATTAATACATAGGAATGAGAATAATAGATGTTCTCGTGATGCTTGTTATTACTTGTCATAAAATATATTTTAATTGCTTTCATATATAGGATATATCAGGTTCGTTTTAATATAAATTTAAAACAGCTTTGACGTTACAAGGTCACGGGAACCAGAACGATCCTAGTCTATTATTCGCATGGGAATCGTCTCGTTAATCATTATTTTTACGATCCAGGAAATGTGCGAAAATCCGCAACTGTTCGTGGAGGGCTACAGTCGTTTCGACGTGCAGCAAGGACAACTCGGCGACTGCTGGCTTGTAGCCGCGGTTTCCAACCTCACCTTGCATAGAAAGTTAGTATAGTTTTGAATTTTTTATATAAACAAAAATATACGAAAAGGCAGGTGGATGCAAATAGGTATATTACGAAAGCTGATTTGAGTATAATTTTTTCTAAATACAGAAATCATTAATTCGTTTCGGTTTGAAATCGATTGAATATAAGACCAAGGTATGGCATTGATAGAGTATCGACGATATCAGAATTGTTTCTGTTGTGTTGTGCCAATTGTTATGATTAAAAACCAATAAAAGAGAAAAGAACGGGGATTGAAAGTTTACTTAAGAATTTAATATTAGCAGCCCGTAAATGTCCCACTGCTGGGATAAAGGCCTACTCTCCCTTTGAGGAGAAGGTTTTGGAGCATATTCCACCATGCTGCTCCAATGCGGGTTGGCGGAATACACATGTGTCAGAATTTCGTTGAAATTAGTCACATGCAGGTTTCCTCACGATGTTTTCCTTCACCGCCGAGCACGAGATGAATTATAAACACAAATTAAGCACATGAAATTTCAGTGGTGCCTGCCTGGGTTTGAAACCGAAATCATCGGTTAAGATGCACGCGTTCTAACCACTGGGCCATCTCGGCTCATGAATTACAATTATTTAACATATCGTGAAAATTACAAGTTACACGGTGCAATATAATTATCTTACACTTTATTTTACAAAACATCGTACGGTAGAATTATATACGAGCAGCTATTACATGTAGTTTAAGAATAAATTGTTGTTTCAGTTTGTTCTACCAAGTGGTGCCAAATGACCAAAGTTTTGATGAGGATTATGCCGGCATCTTTCATTTCCGGTAAGTTATGTGTCTATATTGTAAGAGAACTCTCGTATACTTGCGAGAGTTATTCGGTATAGTCTCACTTCTGTTGTCTGCTCATATAGCATTCAATAACTACGCAGTTCTAATAAAACATGTACTCCACGACTGTTAGGGCATATTGTTTATTATTTTATCTATATTAGTGCTTCGTTTTACACTCACTCTTGTGCACTTTGATTTCATATATTCTTATTAATATAGATTCTTAGTCTTCTTTCAATGAAATATTATTTATAATAACAAATACGTTACAGTTTTTTCGTAGCAGTAGTCATTTTAACTGTATTTGGAACCTATATTGTGTAAACTGAATGGAAAAGATTTAGCAGAATTAATGTCGTTCGCCTAAAGACGCGACTTTAAAAGAGAGATCCATTGTGCTTGTGGTTCCCCACCACTATAGCGGTGATAAAGGTTAAAGGTAGCCTGCCTATTTGTTTGATATTTATTAATAAGTCTTATATATTATATGTTTAAGGATCTGGCAGTACGGTCGTTGGGTGGACGTCGTGATCGATGATCGTCTACCCACCTACAGAGGGAACCTCTTTTTCCTACATTCCACCGAAAGGAATGAATTCTGGGGTGCTTTGCTGGAGAAGGCTTATGCTAAGTGAGTAATATAGGTATACTGTAAGAGATCAGAAGATGAATTAATTTAAAAAAAGAATCTTTCAATACGCAATTAGACTTTTTGTCATTTGCTGTTGGCCCTACTGGTGTTTACAGCGTCACCGGGCGTGGGGGCTAGTACTAGACTAAGCCCTGAAGTGTGAGTCCTCCCGGGCCCCGAGTGATATTTGTCCTGAGTCCTATGAGATCACACCTCGGCTCGGAACGTAGTTGGTGGGATGGGGAGCGCTTCTGCTCGTAGCATTGACGTGCCGACCGTTTGCGTGACGTCAATAGTCTGGTACTTCGTTTCCCCCGGCTGAAATGCTGTAAGTGTATGGTATATAGTGTTTTCCCTATGAAGAGAGCGCTTGCGATTGTAATGCTATCGTCTTCCTCATTCAGGACGCGCATAGGACACCTGCTTCTGTTAGGAAAAATAACCCCCGAGTGCAGCTCGTCGACGACTTATATTATAGGCTGTGCTTCCTACACTACAAAATATTAGCAGCCCGTAAATGTCCCACTGCTAGGATAAAGGCCTCCTCTCCCTTTAAGGAGAAGGTTTGGAGCATATTCCACCACGCTGCTCCAGTGCGGGTTGGCGGAATACACATGTGGCAGAATTTCGTTGAAATTAGACACATGCAGGTTTCCTCACGATGTTTTCCTTCACCGCCGAGCACGAGATGAATTATAAACACAAATTAAGCACATGAAATTTCAGTGGTGCCTGCCTGGGTTTGAACCCGAAATCATCGGTTAAGATGCACGCGTTCTAACCATTGGGCCATCTTGGCTCGACACTACAAAATATATTTTTTTATTATAGAATATTACAATGTGTAGTTAGATAATGGCTGTATCCTATGTAGCAATGGAATACCCCCCAAAAACCAGCGATACCCTATCCATCTCTTTGAGGGTGAACCTGTAATTATTTTGTCTTGGTTTCAGATTACACGGTTCCTATGAGGCACTTCAAAGTGGTTTATCATGCGAAGCAATGGTGGACTTTTCTGGGGGTGTCACTGAGAATTATCGAATGACGTCACTCCCTGACAACTTCTTTACCATCCTGTTAAAGGCGTATGAGAGAAACTCGCTCCTGGGTTGCTTCATTAAAGTAATATAGTCATAATTATTTGTCCGGACATTTAGTAAAAATTAAATCACGTTGAAATAGAGAAAAAATAATATTGAATTAATTAATTAAATACTCCTCCGGAAATAAATACATCCCTAAATACTCATTTTGAGCCCGCTTGGATAAGTACCACCCACTCACCACATATTCTACCGTTCGTGAGTAAGCCAGAATAAATAGAGGCACAATGAACATGACCGGTGGGGCATTGGGCGATGTAAGACGAGGTTTATATTTCTCAGGGCCATCAGGTGGTCCATTTGCGAATCTTCGCACAAAAAAAATACTTCGCAGTTGACCGACCAAAAATTTAGTAAACCTGCTAAATAAATAACCCCATCTGATTTAGTAGGTGGAAAACTATATATAGATTTCGGTTTATTAACTTGTTGCATTGCATTGCATTTCGTGTTGTGTTAATAGGTACTTACTTTATTAGTGACGTCATTTAAAATAAAAAATGGACAATTTAATTTACACATTTGTACTGTGATATCATAGATTTAAGACTGTTATTTATAAGTTTGTTACAATGCCAAACAATATTGAAGACAGTGAACAAAATAAAGGTAATAAGGATGTCGTTTGTTCAGGCGGACCCCAACGCGCGGGAGGCAAAGACACCGGCCGGCCTAATCCGCGGCCATGCCTACTCTGTGACGCGTGTCACTTACGTCACCTTCAAGAAGCGCGGCCGAGCCGACAAGATACCACTATTGCGGCTGAGGAACCCCTGGGGAGACGAGCACGAATGGAACGGCGCCTGGAGCGACAAGTTAGTATCGAGCGACGGTATTCTCTGCGCCAATATCATGATCAACAGACATGTATCGGAATTGATATAAAACTGGTAGGGTCTTTCGCAAAAAAAGTGTAAATTTGCCATAAAAGTGCGAACTTCCGCTATCGCTTAAATAAGCTTTACAAATTGATAGAGAACAGTCTCCAGTATTGATAATATAGGGAAGGGATTTTATACCCAGAAATATTTTTTTGAAAAAAAACAATGCAGAAAAATAGTCGACCGGGTAATGCGAAAATGCTATCGGGTTAATTAGATGCCTCCAGGTTTGTTTGTTTGTTTAAATTTATACAATTTTATAAATAAGGAAACTGTGTAACCAATCTAGAGTTAAACCTTATATAACACTGTGTCCTCTGGTGGTAATCGGAGATCGTGTAACACTATTATGTCACAACATAAATATAATCCATAATTAAATAAAATCACATAAATAAGCACATTCCAACTGAAAGTCTCAATAAAGATTTAAGCACTTAATATCAATATCCTAGTCTTAATCCTGTACAATGCCTATCATGTCTTATCATAAAATTAAACGAACATAAGAAATCTAACACAAACTAACAACTTAATTAATATAAAGTAAATCAATGTAGTTAGTTAATTGCAGTAAATGGGGTTAAAAGAATCACTTATATAGGTATTATTTATTATGGATTATGTATATATTATTTTAAAATGAAAAAAAAGCCACGTCTTCCAAGAAGACGATTAGCTCGAGGTCCAGCGACGATCTGCTGATGCTGATCGCCAAAATGTATAAAAGTAAAATATCAAATAAGGCACGGCCGACTGTGAGTCCGTGGATGTTGTAAATGAAATATAAGAATCTCATCTCATCTCACTAATAAACTTCGGAATGATTTCAAATTATTATTATAATATAATTAGAACAAATCTTATTCTATTTTTGGTATTTATTCAATTTCGAAAATATCTTCAATCTGTTACTGTTGTCGCTATCGGCCATAATATTATCCGGAAGGTTTTTCCTATCTTCATCATATCCATCTTCTAATATTTGGTCTAAAGAACTTCTTTGCACTTCAGATGGTAAATCTAATTTCGATAATGCAAAAAATGCAGAGGGTTTTTTAAACAAAGCCACATAAGATGGAGACGGATTCAAAACAGTGTGATCATCACATTTGATTAAAATATCACTTTTTTTTTTTATTTGGTTCCCGAGTTGGTATTTCTTATTTTTATGGCATTAGTCTTAAGTGTCCTATTTCAAGTGTCTTGTTAGTCTGTAAAGGTATTGTAAGAAACCAATCAATATTTTAGAATTCGTCTGTGATAGTCAATACTTCGCAAACTTCGTCGAGTCCTTGTTACCAATACCGCAATGTTTGAAGACGAAAGCTTTCAGTAACTAACTATATTTTAACTAAAAGAGCAACTATTTCTTTCCCTAGGTCTCCGGAATGGCAATTCATACCGAAGTCAGAACGCGAGGAGTTGGGCTTGACTTTCAGCGATGACGGCGAGTTCTGGATGTCTTTCAAGGACTTCGTCAGTCATTTTGATAGGTGTGAAATAATACGTGATTATTTAAAAATCCAATCAATAATATTGATATGTTCAGTATTTCTAAAAATATAATTTGAAGACTTACATAGAGAGACAGAAATAATTATATTAAATGTTAAAAGATATTTCGAAATGTTGATAATGGCAGTGACCTTTCGTAGATAAATCTTATATATGTTATATTTAATGACAGGGTCCAAATGTGTAACCTGAATCCGAATTCCTTCAAACTTGAGGAGTGCCCCAAAGGATGTACAAAGAAATGGGAGATGTCTGTTTTTGAGGGCAAATGGATTAAAGGTATGTTAAATCGGTTGTTCTGTTGTTGTTTAGAGCTCGTAGTAGAAATTTATCTTTAAACAACCTTACGAATTTAATAATATTTGGTAGAAGTATACCAGTCCCTCACAAACGCAAGATTTCGCGTCCCCCTACGTAATGTGTCATATCTATAATATAGGTATGTATATATATATATATATTTTTGTTTTTGTCTATTGCAAGATATTTAAAAAAATATTAAATTTATATCTATCTTACATAGATGTTTTGTCAGAAGTTGAAATCGTTAAGAAATTCTATTTATGGTTATACGCATGTAACTACATAATATAGTTTTAATGATAATTATTGTTTCCAGATATTTCGGCTGGTGGTTGCCTACAGTATCCCGATACCTTTTGGAAGAACCCTCATTACACCGTCACCTTGAAAGATCCGGACGAAGATGATGATAAGAACAAATGTACCGTGAGTGATATTTGTTCTTAATTTACGTATTTTCTTACGCCATAAGTTCGTAACTCATTACGATAATGGTAGTTGTATCCTATAAATATTGTTTGAGTAAAGTTTTGGATGTAAATACTGCTACATTCGTGTTTTTGCCAACTCTGGGACATTTATTTTTACCTTTAGTAAAAAACTAACCTTAGTATGAAACTTAAATGTCGGCGTTATCTTCTAGATCATCGTAGCTCTCATGCAGAAGAACCGTCGCTCCCAATTTCACCAGGGCCTGAACTTACTCGCGATAGGATTTGCAATTTTCCGTCTCCCAGATCATGAAAATGTTCCGTTACAATGTAACTCCATTATGTACAAAAATTGCGTGGGAATTATTGAAAAATTTGCTTATGAAAGAGAAGTCAGTCAGCGGTAAGGAAATTTAATTATAAAATTAAAATTCATAATTTTTTATCAGTGGTCATTAGCGACCTTTTCTTATTTATGAGGCAGTTCGAAATGGAAATCTAATATATTTCCGATAAAAAAGGAAATGAAAACAATTAGCTTAATATTCGTGGATCAGACGACTAAATAAATAGTAGGGTAAATGTATGAAGTTGACAGATGAGTTTAGTTATTTTAATACTTCTGCATACGTAAGCAAAACGAATCATTAATTGAAAATTGGGGCAGTTCTTTAGTTCGCAATATTTGATTATTTTCACAAGAACATTAAATTCACGTCTGTAATGTTTATAGAATACACGCAGATGAAACCGCGAAGCGCAGCTTCTTATAATCTTATTAATCTAAAAAATTCTCCAAAACGCACTGCATCACTTAGTATAAGTTTTATGTATAATTATTTAGTAGTTTTTTTAGATTGGCATTTCAATAAAGTATCCTCATTTATTTGCAAGGATTAAATAATTTGTTTCTGATAATTATATAAATTATTTTTTAATCACAGACAAAATTTTAGTCTCATTAATTTAGTTTTATAATATTTTCATAAATATGCTGCAGTTACCAATTAGAACCGGGCTCCTATGTAATCGTGCCTTCAACCTACGAGCCAAATTTAGAAGCAGAATTCCTCTTGCGGGTGTTCTCTGAGAAGAGCAATAACATGACGTATGTATATTTTATCATAATAGTATCTTATTTAGTTTTACAATTCACACTTGCATATATAAGCAGTAAATATAATTGGCAGTAGAAAGGAAACAAACCTCAATTCCCAAAAGTACCATTTTGTCGATTTAGCGTTCCCCCTTTTCACTGACGATATAATTAAAACTAAATGCCTCGTTGATCTATTGGCTAGATACATGGTTGCAAATCCTGAGATTTTGGGTCTTGGGATTTTAAATCCCAGGTCGAGCCGTTAAAGTAATTTGGTTTTCCTAGCGAAAAATTCTCAGTATCGGCCAAGCATCTGAAAGAGCAAGTACTCTCCCGTGCCTCGCAAACTCCATAAAGCCGTCCTGCTCCTGAATTCTTTCTGGACGGACAGCAAGTCCGAGTTCAAAGAGTTCACGCACACTCGTGCACTCTACCATATCCTGCGTAGTTGGTTATACCTTGAGATTAACCACCGTGGCCTAAATCGACCAGGACATCATAATTATAGCATATTTTCTACTAATAGAAACAAAACTATCGTCTCTTATAAATTTAAAAAACATAATATATACTAATAATCTGTTATTTTTTAGTGAAAACGACGAAGATGTCTCTATGAGCGATCTTGACGACAGGGTAAGTTGAAATGTTAAACCAGTAAAAATCTTCCCACTGCTTAGCAAAAGACATTATAGACAAGTTTTGGAACTTATTCCACCACACTTCTCTGTGAAACGGTAGATATAAATGTGGTGAACATGTAGAACGACACATTCAGGTTTCCTCGCGACGTTTTCCTTCACCGCCGCTGTTATACTGTAATATAAAATTAAAAAATCTAAATATACATTATTCAAGTATTATATAGGTAGATAATACAAGCACTCTTGAATCGTCAATTAACAAACTGTATTAAGTGAAGCTACCACCGGTTCGTAATGTAGATTCTACCGAGACGAACCGGCAAGAAACTCAGTAGTTACTCTTTTTCAACATTTCAATTCATAATTATGTTAGTTAAATACAGTTACATATATGTATATAATGTATCCTGCCTGGAAGTCAACAAGTATTAGCTCCACGCTTTTTTGTCATCTATATAATCTTGTATTGAATAATAAGCGTTTTTTTATTAATGTATTTTTTACAAATGATTTGAATTTATGAATCGGCAAATTAAATACATACATACAAATTAAGCACATTAATTCAGTGGTGCTTGAATCGAGCTAGAATGATCAGAAAAGGTAATAAAAATCACTATAATATAACCATAAAAATATTGGTCGTTCAGGTAAAAAAAATGTCACTCAATCCTGAACCAGCGGATCCAATTCGTGACTTCTTCGACCGCTTGGCCGGTGCAGATGGGGAGGTTGACTGGCAAGAGTTAAAGAAGATTCTGGACTATGCTATGAGGGAGGGTGAGTACACTCTGTCTGATAGAGTTCATTACAAACTAATCTCCATAAAATATTGACATATTATTTATTAACAGACCCTAAAATTTAAACCCATACACTTGTACTTATTTTTGACTGTATAATGAACATAATAGATATTATTTCAGCTTCGTTTTATTTGAATCATAGTTTACATTGATCAAGTTTTCAACCTGTGATACAAAATATGTTTGAAAACTCATTGCGAGTTTCTTTCACACGTGTGTGTGCTTTTAAGATTTTCACTTTACTTCACTGTTTACTATGTCCGATTCTTTAATGGTTTTCTCTATACTTGAATATGGGTATTGGGTACGGGAGTGTAATGTAATTTCTAACTCCAGCATAATATTTAATTTGCTAACATTTTATATGATACAAGATACGTTTATAATTCTTCTACCAATTGCTTTAATCTGCTCAAGCCGAGATAACTGTAACTGATACTGAATTATTTGCGCCAACACAGATACACTCTCTATTCCCTCACGCTCATGATCCAATTGGACAATAAAACCCACCAGAATCCGATTATTGTCCACTATAAGTAGGCAAGCAGGTGCAAGTGCAAGCTTTACCTTGTTTGTCATTGCCAATGTGCCAACAACCGTGAGAAAATATGTTATATCCCTTATGTCTGTAGTTATAATGGCTCACGTACGCTTCTAACCCAAACACAAACGTGCACAAAGCTATACAAAGTAGGCAAAAAATAGTTTTTTGATAGGAAAACGCAATTACTTTTTTTAATGCGACAGAGAGTTTTAACTCTGAGACTTGAGTTCTTCAGCCTTACAGCTTTATTTATCAATTCTCGAAAAGGTACCCAGAAACCCCTAGGTGGAACTGCTCTAAACTCTATACAGAATGGTGTTAATATAACGCCTCCATCTTATGAGACACTATCAGAAGGCAACCTTATTACTAGACCAAGGAGACAGTCACTCGAGGAATACACAATATGTGATTAAGTATAGCAATTTCAACTGGACGACCTTTCAAATCTGAATTCACAGTTCATGCGATATATTTTATTTTATTTAGCAGCTAGTTAAAAACTTTGTTATTGATATCAATCGTAGAAAGAAGAAATCGATAGTATTGCAAATATGTAAATATCCGTCAGGCTCTGAAGTAAGCTAAGGCTCCGATAGTGAACCAATTCCTTGATACAAAAGAAAAAGAGAGAGAGGTATAATTGAAGGGAAATGGGGTAGGTATAATAAGACACGTCTGCACTGTTTGACAATGTTTTTAATAATGAATATTAAATAATCAAGTAAAGCTGTTCGTTGATTGAATGAGTGGTGAGCGAAAGTGAATGAGTGAAAGATTGAATAATATAATGAAAGAGAAATCTATTATGTATAGAGGCTTGAATTTTTGTATATTCCAACAGTCCCCCTCAAAAATACAAGTTAATATAATATAACAATACCATAACATAATTTCTTTCATTACTCATTTTTACAAATAAAATACTAACTATTTAGTTACATAAACCATAGTTTTATTTATTAAATAAACTCATTCCTTCATTTACTTGATTAACACAAAACATGAATTATTTTTCAAAACAAATTTAAATTCTTTCTTAATTCTATAAATCTCTTGGAAGGTATCGCTTTTGTGAACATGTCAGCTAGTTGATTTCCTGTGGAAATAGGTTCTAGCTTTATTATTTGATTAGCGATTTGTTCCCTAATAAAATGATATTTTATATCTATGTGCTTAGATTTTTTGTGATTTGTGGGGGTTATTGGCAATACATATACAACTATTATTGTCTTCAAATATTACAATAGGCTCTGTTATTTGTATAGAAATACTATTTAACAATGACCTTATCCAGACTGCTTCTCTCACAGCCTCAAAGAGAGCCATGTATTCAGCTTCCGTTGAAGAGACGGCGACAGTATTTTGTTTTCGTGTGGTCCACGAAATTGTACAATTATTAAAGGCCTTAAACAAATAGCCAGTTGTACTTTTTCTGTCGTTCTCGTCACCTCCCCAGTCGGAATCTGCATACCCACTTATTATCTCTTTATATTCAGATTTTTTATAAACCAATTTTAAATTAATTGTACCTTTAATGTATCGTAAGAGATGTTTTAAATATTTCCACAACTCTTCGTTATTTTTAGATTGATATCTACTTAATATATTAATACAAGCACAAATATCTGGCCTTGTGCAAAGCATTGCATACATAAGGCATCCTATAACATTTTTACAAGGTGCATCATAGTGAGTGTCTGAATTTAAAGCTACAAAATTGATTTTAGAAGGAAAAGGTGAATTCGATGGATTACAATCTTTCATAGAAAATTTATTTAGAACATTTTGCAAATATGTTGTTTGATCTAAAGAAATTGTATTAGTTGTTCTTTGAATTCTAATACCAAGAAATAGTTTTAAGTCCTTCAAATCAGTCATTTGAAATTTTTGCATTAAACTGTTTTTAAACGCTTGTAATAAATTACTATTTTTAGTAGTAATAATTAAATCATCAACGTACAGAACTATATACACGTTTTTATCTATACAATTTTTATCTAATATGTACAGACAAGGATCTAATTCAGAGTTCTTAAAACCCATTTCCTTGAGAATGAGATCGAACCGTGCATACCAACACCTGGACGACTGCTTTAGGCCATATAATGTTTTATTCAATTTACAAACCTGGTTATTACTTGCTAAAATACCTTCCGGTACTTCCATATAAATATTTTCTTTCAATATACCATTTAGAAACGCGGTTTTAACGTCCATGTGGTGTAAATGTAAATCAAACTGATTTGCCAGTGCTAATATAAATCTAAAAGTAGTTATCCGAGCCACTGGTGCGAACGTTTCGTGATAGTCTTGTAAATACTCTTGAGTGAAACCTCGAGCAACCAACCGAGCTTTATAACGTGTAGGTTCACCAAATTCATTATTTTTAATTGTAAATACCCACTTGCAACTTATAATATTAACATTTTTCGGTCTAATAACTAATGTCCACGTTTGGTTGCTTCGAAGCGACTCAATTTCATCCTGTATAGCGTTCAACCACTTATCAGAATCGTGCCTATCGAAAATATTCTTATATGATGTAGGTAAAGATTGCGTATCATTAAAAAGAGATAAAAATAAATCAGGATCGTGCATTTGCTTATAATTCTTTGGGGGTAATTCTCGAATTCTTTCGCTACGTCTTAAATTAGTGGTATTCGATGAACCGTCCAACGAATTGTCATTAAAAGAATCTTGTTGTTGATCTATTTTTAGCTTTGCCGAATCAATTTCGGGCTTACTAAATTTTGAAAGGGTTTCAATGTTGTCACTACTGCTACGTGTAGGGCGTGATTTTTCAAAGTTTAACTCGTCAAAAATAACATCGCGAGCTATAAAAACTTGATTATTTTCGATATTGAATAATCTATAACCGTTTGCATCGTAACCGATCAATATTGACTTGAAAGATTTCTCATCAAATTTAGTTTTTCTAGCTTTGTTATGAACGTATGCAGTAGATCCAAACATTTTTAAATGATTTATTTTCGGCCTTTTACCATGCCACATTTCGTATGGTGTTTTATTTATCAGAGTTTTAGTGGGTAGTATGTTAATTAAATAAGTAGCTGTTAAAACAGCTTCACCCCAAAATATTTTATTTAATTTCGCACTTGTAACCAATGTTCGAGCCATTTCGGTTAATGTACGATTCATTCTTTCTGATACACCATTTTGTTGTGGGGTGTAAGGAACCGTTAAATGATACATTATCCCTTTGTCAACACAAAATTCTTTGAATTCGTTTGAAAGGTACTCTCGGCCATTATCGCAATATAAATTAACAACTTTAGAATTAAATAAATTTTCACATTTTGTTACGTAGTCTTTCATACATTTATATGCTTCAGATTTAGAATGCATCAAATACGTTACTGTATAATGAGTAAAATCGTCAATAAAAGTAATAAAATAATTTTTATCATCAAATGTAGGTGGTGTAATAGGACCACAAATATCGGAATGAACTATAAAAAGTGGCCTATTTCTGACTGATTTATCTTTTGATTTTGCAAAGGGCAACCGCGACTGTTTACCAAGTATGCAAGACTCACATAATGTATCATTAGGCATAATATCATTAATTAGGTAACTATCATCAATTAAGTTTTTTAGAATGTTAAATTTATTTTTGTTTAAGTGACCTAGACGCTTATGCCATAGTTCGTAAGATGTAGAAGTTTGAGACAAATTTAAATTATGTTGAGATCGCGTATGCACTTGAAAAACTAATTTAAATAAATTATTACTGATAACACTCGATACTAAACACTTGATACTATTGTTAATATAAACACTGTTATTTTTAAATATAACAACCATACCTCCTTGTTGAATACGATATACAGATATTAAATTACATGGCACGTCCGGCGCATATAATACATTATTAATCGCCCCTTGAAAACCTAAATTAGTAGTGACATTTATTGTACCTTTACCAAACGCTTGAATGCTTTCATTGTTCTTAGCTATACCAATTTTAATCGGTATTGTGAACTCTGAGTAGGAAGAAAATAATTCCTTACTATTTACAACGTGGTCAGTTGCACCCGAATCTAAAATGAAAACAATATTATTAATATGATATTTATAAGAATTTGACAACTTACACGTTGAAAACATAAATGCGAAACTGTCCTCGTTATCGTTTCTGATTTGCAAAGCGCTCGCAGCTGCTGTTTTACTGCCGCTACTACCTCCATTTTGTTGTAACTTTTTGAAAAATCGACAATCCTTCTTCATATGATTTCGTCGTCCACAATAATCACAATATAATTTTGAAATTTTATATGATGAATTTCCGGCGTATGACTTCTTTTTATAATAATTATATGATTTCCTTTTATCGAATCCAATTTTGTTCTGCGATTTGAATTTATTCGTTGATGTATGTAAAACTTTGAGTTCTGTCGTCGTGGTATTCTTTAGTTTGACTTCGTGATCTAGAAGACGAGTTTTTACAAAAGATAGATGCAATTGTTCCTCTCCAAGTGTTTCCAGTGCCGTTATAACACCATCGTATGATGTGGGTAGAGTTAAAAGTAAATGTGATATTTTATCCATCTCATCCAATTTTGCACCAGCCGATATTAATTCAGTAATGATATTATCGAAATTGTTAAAATGTTCGAATAGTGTCACATCTGGCTGTAGTTTCATATTAAGTAACTGTTTACGTAAAGCCAATTGAGTCGCTAAGCTCCTCCGCTCATATACTTTGTCTAGTTCGGCCATTATGGATTTTGCAGTAGAAGAACCTCTTGCAAAGCTTAAAAATGTGTCACCCAAGTAATCTACAATCGTACCTTTTGCTAGCATATTCTTCTTAATCCACTCATTATCTGGTATTGGTGGTGGTTCTTCGTCAATAACAGGCAATAACTGCATTTCTTCTAGTAGTGACCTTATACGAAACTTCCAAGTACTATAGCGATCACCGTTAAATTGTTGTATATTTCTTTTACTTCGCGAATCCATTTTGAGTAACACTTTTACTATTAATTTTAATTATTTAAACAACTTTAAACATGACCTGGGCCCATAACCTGAAGGGAAATGGGGTAGGTATAATAAGACACGTCTGCACTGTTTGACAATGTTTTTAATAATGAATATTAAATAATCAAGTAAAGCTGTTCGTTGATTGAATGAGTGGTGAGCGAAAGTGAATGAGTGAAAGATTGAATAATATAATGAAAGAGAAATCTATTATGTATAGAGGCTTGAATTTTTGTATATTCCAACAATAATAAACAAAGCTATGTATAAATATGTATAAAGAAGAAATCAATTATATGTTGGAAGAAATTTCAGAAAATGATAGAAGAGATCCAAAAGTCGAACGACTGTGTGCACTTTAATTTGTCTCTCGCAGTTGATTAGTATCTCTTAAAAATGACTGCCGTGGCGCCGCTAACTATATATGTATGAATACAGAGATAGCCATGCGTCACGGAGTCAATGCCTGGGGAGAAGACCCGCAAGAGCAGAACTGTCTAAAGCAGCTGCTGTGTTCTCTATGCAATAACATCTATGAGAAAATCGGCATCGACAAGCTACGGGAGCTGATGCAACAGGAGCCATTGCAACAGGAGCAGGTCCTTCTCAACCAACCACAGCTGCGAGGTAATGAGTGTTCTTGTTTCATGTATTTTCTGAGATATATATTAATACCCTTGATATCTCATGATAAAAATATTACAAGAAGCCTGATAAGAACTGATAACCACATATAAATTATTTATTATCAAGGAAGTATTCTTGGTCCAGGATATACCTGTTTGCAATTTGTTCTGTCGTTCGATTGTGATAAAGAAAAAAAACGTCATTGCCTTATGTCACCATAATGGCGGTTATTTTTCTACTTTCAACTATTTCATTGCATTGCATTGCATTGCATCATGTGTCAGATCAGTAAAATGTTTTCTGTCAAGATATTCTCAGTAAGTCTCTCGAGTTTGGACGATTTCAGTGTTTACACTCTCATGCCTTGGAAAACTCGTAAAACCATGCGCTTGAGCACTATGATACACTATCTGTGTAAACACAACCTCTGTTTGCACACACTCCTGTACTACAATATTCACCGTGCGGTTAGCTGGATAACCAACGTTAAGCATGAGAAATATTTGTTGTTTAGAGGAGAGTTCAGGCTTCTTGAATAATACTCTTGATGAGTGGTCGAAATGAATGATTTATTCGAAAATTGCACCGGTATATATACAAAAATTGCAAAATCAATTAGCCAATTAAAAAACAATAAGTAACAAAAGAGGCGGGAGATGTCGTTCCGTCCTGCTCGCGCACGCTGACGTCACGCGCCGAGCTGCGCGCGCATCATGCTAGTTCGCATACCCGCGACACCGTAGCTATAAATAACGCTCCGGCACGTCGCGCCGGCCATTTTGTTCGAGCGCCGCGCGTAGAAAGGACAACTGCACCGAAGATCGCCGGGTCGACTCGCCATGTGTTGTGAAGTGAAGTTCTTGAAGTGTTGAAGAAAGATGAAGATGCTTGAAGAGATATGAAGATAAACGAATCCAAAAACAGTTCTTATCAGAGCTATCTTGCGTGCCATTTCTTGTTTCAATCGAACATGACGTAATAATAAAAACAGTCCTTTTCGGGACTAATTTTGTTTCAACGACGAAATATAAACACGGTGCGAAAAAAAGTCCTTTTCGGGACTAATCTTGTTTCAACGACGAAATATAAACACGGTGCGATAAACAGTCCTTTTCGGGACTAATCTTGTTTCAACGACGGCGTCTTACAAAGTGCTGCTACAGTTGTATAATTATTTCGAGTAAACGTTTATAGAACTTTTAACTTAAGAAAAACTAGCTAGCGTATTTTAAACGGATTACTTAAGTATAAATAGTTCTCTTATATTATTATTATTATTGAGCCGAGATGGCCCAGTGGTTAGAACGCGTGCATCTTAACCGACGATTTCGGGTTCAAACCCAGGCAGGCACCACTGAATTTTCATTTGCTTAATTTGTGTTTATAATTCATCTCGTGCTCGGCGGTGAAGGAAAACATCGTGAGGAAACCTGCATGTGTCTAATTTCAACGAAATTCTGCCACATGTGTATTCCGCCAACCCGCATTGGAGCAGCGTGGTGGAATATACTCCAAACCTTCTCCTCAAAGGGAGAGGAGGCCTTAGCCCAGCAGTGGGAAATTTACAGGCTGCTAATGTAAATGTATGTAATGTTATGCATGGTATTCGTTAGAAAGTAGTACCTAATTGGCCATGCTAAATTTTTAATTTGTTTAGTTTGACAGTACTCTATTGAATGATTCTGTGCCGGATAACTTTACAGTAATTAACTCATATACAGAGCCGTCGTAGGTCTTTGGGCCGAAACCCTATGGGCTAACGAGAATATAAAGCAATGGTGGATGACTTTTGGGACTAAGGGTTCTGGACCCAAGCCCTGTCTTTCTTAAGCTACAATATTTACACTCAACAAATAGCAAATGCATATTAATCAACGTAAATAAGAAAAATAACATAAAAGATAGCGTCTAATCTGATTTCGCCTTTTAATTGTATCTTCATTTGAAGATTGTTTATATAAGTATGACGGGCCACTGTGTTTTGAGAGTGTCAAGAAACGAAAAAAAGTAATAATGACATTTTTGACAGTAACATTGGATATAGTGCGGTTGGACGTTTCTTCACTCTGACGCAACTTCAGGCTCTTTTTGTGTAATGCATTTGCATATCGTGTAAGCAAGACGTGCCTGGTGGAGCGTCGTTACTTTATTATAATACAGAAAGTGCTGATTGTATTACTGTTATATTGTAAAACCTTCAAACACGTGGTTTTGATTCTCCTCGCCCGCCTACCCACGATCGCTCGGAAGCCACAGATAGATACAGAAAATAATGATAATGGCAATGTGTCGTTATCAGAAGTGGGATGTGAAGGGCTTACTTTTGAGGAGAATACCCGTACCAGATCGTCAGCACCAGCACCGGATTAAAGCATGCCGCAACAGATAGAGTTATTTTTGTCTCGAATGATGTCTTTATCACAGCCGCAATCTGTAAGCAGCGCGTCTATCCAATTAATTGAGTTCGACCCTGACGTCAACGAAGCGGACATAGAAGGTTGGTGTAATGTGACCGAAATTGCAATCAACGACCGCAAGTTAGGAGGTGAAGACCTGCTGTTGTTAGTCACACGTGCACTTAAAGGCCGATCTTCTACCTGTTTAACACGGCTGCAGGCATCGCAGCTGACATGACCTCAAATAAAAGAACTATTGTTCGCGAAATTTGCCAAGCGTATGATGCCACAAGATTATTTCGATGAAATTCTACGTTTCCAAGTCGGTGTTAAAGAAACCACGAGTGAGGCAGCCATACGACTTTGAAAAATCATCGGACGCATTCCGCGGAACGAAATGCCTGAAGACATTACCACGGGATTTGTATCGTCGGTTTTATGCCAAAAAGACAGAGTGACTCGCCGTGAGCTCCACTCCCAGAACCCAACTACCAGAACTTCTGCAAATTCTCAACGGCATTTCGCTGAATCGAAAGCGCGAGAGCAGTGATAACAATGATCCAGATGTGAAAAGGACCCGAATCGACGAATCGCACTTCGCGGGAACATGTCACCGCTGCGGTACTTCGGGTCACAAAGCAATCAACTGTCGCAAGCGAAACGAAGAGCCTGCTGCTTCGGACAAGATGCGCAGTCAAGCATCCAGAGGCACTGACAGATCAATCACCTACTTCGTGTGTGGACGACCAGGGCACCTGGCGTCGGCGTGTCCCGATCGAGTGGGCGGCAGCGGAGCAGCGGCGGTCAAAGAGGTCCATGTGAGTGAACGCAAGGCATCGAGGAGCACGTTAACTACATCATCCGGTGAGCCAGTGTCCTTTCTTTTTGATAGTGGATCAGCTTATTCACAGTTTGTTCATTAGTAACTAATAGCAACGCCGATAAGTTCCCTGGTACTACGCAGGGTGAATTAGTGTATCTGACGGGCATTGGTAGCAGTAATGTGGAATACGTGTCCCAGTTTATTAGTTCCATCAATGTCCAAGGCCTATATCGCTCTCAGTATTGTTTCACATAGTACCCGATGGCACTATTGCTGAACCGTTAATAATAGGTAGGGATACCAACCGTTCCAAACAATCCGCGCACGCGGAACCTTATCCTCGTTTAGATCTAGACACTATATTCGGTATAATGCTTCTGAAAATATCAAAAAAAGGTTTTATCGGAAGAAATACCCATTAACCGGGGTGAAGCTAAAGTGAGACCATTTAGTGTAGGTGACTTTGTCTTTACAAAAAGTAGTGAGCGTAACCAAATCAAATTATAGCGAAAGTTCAAAGGTCCTTTTACTATAGTCCGGATATTAGACCACGATAGGTATTAGCTAAGAGATACTGAAGGATTTAGCCGAACCTATACATATGCAAATTAAAACCTACGTGCAGTACCCGGGGGCCATGACGGGTTGGTTGAAGTAGGTACTTCCTTAATTAATAATGTAGAGGAGGCCGAGACGGTGGCAGTCCATAGTCATGGGAATGGAATGGCATTATCTGAGGATGATAGTGATACAGTGTCGGTATCTAGTTCACTCACTTTGATCGCCAGCTCTAACACCTTATCTGCCTCTGTACATGAAGAATAGTTATTGGTGAGTTAATTATGTGTAAACCCTGTTCTTGTGACTACTTTTATCTAGAGCGATATTGTTTAAACAGTCGGTAGGATGTAGTTGGTTAACTGGGCTGGCCTTAATCGGGTCGATGCCTATGACCAGACTATATTTTCCTATGTGGTGTGTGATGCAGTTGATCTACTGGGCCGGCCTAAACCGGGTCGACGCCTAGGGTCAGACTAAGACTTGTTGTGTGTGAGCTGAGTGGCAATAAATTGGTCTGGAACTGGCCTATGTGGGTCGACGTTTCGAATCAGTTGATTGCAGCAGCTGTGTGTGGTTTTCGTGACTGGTGGAAGGGGCGTTGACGGTTGTCCGGTCCATCTCACCATGTGACTTGGTGAGCTGGTCGAAGGGACGCCTGAGGTCAATTGTCCGCCCAGTGCGTTGGTAGTTAATGTGGGGATGAAAGCCCAGATCTCTTTAACCAGGTGTTATAAATGGGTAGCTTGTCAGGGATGGGCGAGCAGGTATATTCGTGCACTACAGGTGTATTTTGTTTTTTTTCATGTAACACGAGGTGTGGGCTATCGCACGAGGACGTGCGAATGTCAGTCTGGCCGTGACGGGCCACTGTGTTTTGAGAGTGTCAAGAAACGAAAAAAAGTAATAATGACATTTTTGACAGTAACATTGGATATAGTGCGGTTGGACGTTTCTTCACTCTGACGCAACTTCAGGCTCTTTTTGTGTAATGCATTTGCATATCGTGTAAGCAAGACGTGCCTGGTGGAGCGTCGTTACTTTATTATAATACAGAAAGTGCTGATTGTATTACTGTTATATTGTAAAACCTTCAAACACGTGGTTTTGATTCTCCTCGCCCGCCTACCCACGATCGCTCGGAAGCCACAGATAGATACAGAAAATAATGATAATGGCAATGTGTCGTTAAGTATGTATTGAATATTGCAGAACTTCAAGGTGAAGGTTTCTCCGAGGATGTCTGCAAGAGGATGATCGCGATGCTGGATAAGGATGCTTCCGGAAGTCTCGGCTTCAAAGAGTTTAAATCTCTGTGGATTGATCTGAGGCAGTGGCGGGTAAAACAATAATTAAAAAATTATCATTACAATGCCCTAATATGTCATGAAGCTGACAAACTGGATCGATCTAGTTTTTTTTTTTATTTCTACTCGTTCTAGAGGAACGAGGATGAAAACACAGATAATAATTGATCATAATTTGTATATATTGCACTCAATATTATATTTTGAATTTTTCCAGATATTCAAAAGATTATATTTACTTTAAAGAAAAAAAAAATGGAAGACCATTATTAATGTAATTTTAAGTCTTGTTTCTTTTCTTTATGTCATGGTAGGTTGTCTGTTAATGGTCCATCTGATGGTTCAATACTGCAAATATATATTGATAGTGCAAGAAATATTAAACTTAACATCATTGCCCAATTGGAGACTAAGATGTTATGTCCCTTGTGCCTGCTGCATAAGATCTTCCATCTTTGAAATTAGAACCCAACAAAACTAAGTATTACTGTGTGAGGGTAGACTATATTTTAAGTATTAGTATGTGGCACCTAACCAGACGGGCTCGAACCTCAGTCAAACTTCTATATAGTTAGTTCCATCTGTTTTACTGAGTTTGTATGTTTCCTATGGAAAGTTCTTTATTTTTCACTTAGTGACCGCAAATGTAAACCTTAGTTTAATAAATGAGTCATCGATATCAGTAAAAGCCAGTATAATATTACTTTGTAATTATTATATAGACATATCTTCCCACTATAACACCAAATGTCGTGTCCGTTGCAGGCGGTGTTTCGCCTGTACGACACCGAGGGTCACGGCGCCATCCCGCAGAAACACTTGCGCGACGCGCTGCACTCGGCCGGGTACACGGTCAACGCGCACGTGATCAATGTGCTCGCGCACAGGTACGACACGTACTATCCACTCACACTGAACACTAACACTCACAATGCACTCGGCCGGGTACACGGTCAACGCGCACGTGATCAATGTGCTCGCGCACAGGTACGACACGTACTATCCACTCACACTGAACACTAACACTCACAATGCACTCGGCCGGGTACACGGTCAACGCGCACGTGATCAATGTGCTCGCGCACAGGTACGGCACGTACTACCCACTAACACTGAACACTAACACTCACAATGCACTCGGCCGGATACACGGTCAACGCGCATGTGATCAATGTGCTCGCGCACAGGTACGACACGTACTACCCACTAACACTGAACACTAACACTCACAATGCACTCGGCCGGATACACGGTCAACGCGCACAAATTAGAGGAAAAATTCTTTACACGTAGGTCGAGTAGTGTGTACAACGGTTTTCATGGGTACGCCACTCCGAGGTCCCGGGTTCGATTCCCGGCCGAGTCGATGTAGAAAAAGTTCATTAGTTTTCTATATTGTCTTGGGTGTTTGTGGTACCGTCGTTACTTCTGATTTTCCATAACACAAGTGCTTTAGCTACTTACATTGGGATCAGAGGAATGTATGTGATGTTGTCCAATATTTATATATTTAATTTTCTTTTCTTGATCTAGAAATTTAATGAACAATTTGTTTCTATATGTACAGACACGGGTCAAGGTATGGGATACAGTTCGTCGAGTTCATAGTGTGCCTTGTGCGACTCAAAACCAAGATCGGAGAGACAACATTAAGGTATAAATAACTTTATTTCTCAGAAGAGAGTTCATATTGAATTATAATATTATTGTTCTGAACATCTGCTATTGTAATACATAGTTTCAATTCAAACTTATTAATTCAAAAATCTATTAAAATATTACATTGTTTCAGAAACCTTTAAAAAAAAGTCTTCGGGTAACTACGCCAAATATCCCATGACGAATGACTGAATCGCGCAGTAATTTTTATGCAGAAGATATTTTACAAGTGTATGCTAAAACTTTAATGTAACTTTAAATAAGTACTTATAGCCTATTCCAATGGATGTAAAAAAAAAGATAAACAAACCTTAAATTTACGTATATCCTGCGATTTGCTAATAACTCAGCTATATTGTGTACGACTAAGGGTTTATGATTAATATATCTTTATTTAATAAAACACCATTGCACTTAAATACTTATTTCTACTTCAATTTTACTTCCAAAATTCCTATAAGTTTCGTCGGCGTTCAAAACGCCATTTTTCGCAACGCCATAGTAAATATCATAGCATAATCTCGACCAATTCAGTCAATTTGCTGTCAAATGTTGTTTATTTGGCTTTTTTCCTATTATGGTTGGAATAGATTAAACATACATAATATTATAGTTATGGCGCAGAACTGTCAATTTAACATTTCGCAACATAAGCACGAGGGTGTAATCATAGCCAGCTTCTGATAATTTTTCAATTAAAATAACGAAACAGTCTAAGGTTGGAGGTAAATCGTGGATACATAATTCTTAAATATTAAATATTATCAAATATATGTTAGATGACTAAATTGTGTCTAAATGAATTTTATTGAAAGTGTTTTGTATGATATCTTTTTACTTCTTTTTTGTATTTTTTTAATCCAATATAAGGTTTGAATAAATATATTTCCTAGAGTTGTTTATTTTTTTTTTAACCCTCTCGCCATAATTAATCTTTGTTGAAAATTTATATATCCCATTTATAGACAATTTATCTATCCATAACCTTACTGGATTTTTTTTTTTTTTATGATATAGGGGGCAAACGAGCAGGAGGCTCACCTGATGGAAAGCGACTACCACCGCCCATGGACATCTGCAACACAGGTGCGTTGCCGGCCTTTAAGAAATAAGTACGCTCTTTTCTTGAAGGTTCCCAAGTCGTATCGGTTCGGAAAAACCGCCGGCGAAAGCTGGTTCCACAGAGTGGTTGTGCGAGGCAGAAAATGCCTTAAAAATCGCGCTGTTGTGGATTTACGGACATCTAAGTGGTGTGGGTGAAATTTAGAATTTTGTCGGGATGTCGGAAGATGGAATTCAGCTGCCGGGATTAATCCAAACAATTCCTCGGAACACTCCCCGTGGAAAATTCGGTAGAAGATGCAGAGTGATCCAACATCTCTACGCAACGCCAAAGGATCGAGCAGATCAGAAAGGGCTTGATCGTCGATAATTCGAGCTGCTCTACGTTGGATACGGTCAAATGGAAGGAGCTGGTACTGGGGAGCACCCGCCCAGAGGTGAGAGCAGTACTCCATGTGAGGCCGAATTTGCGCCTTGTATAGTCTTAGGCGATGAGCCGATGTGAAATACTGTCTTGCCTTGCTGAGCACACCAAGCTTTTTTGATGCCAATTTGGCTTTGCCTTCCAGTTGACTGCGGAACTGAACGAGGCTCGAAACATCAACGCCAAGTATTCCGATACTAGCTGTGGCGGCTAACGGAATGTTCTCGAATCGTGGAGATACGACGAATGGTGTTTTTTTAGCGGTTAACGCGCAAACTTGCGTCTTTTTGGGGTTGAAATGGACTAGGTTTAGCCGGCCCCAGTTCGAGACTTTGTTTAACGAAGACTCGATTTCAGACACAAGTTTGTTCCGGTTTTCTTCGACGTTTTCCCGAGAAATATTAGTACGGCCGGTGTATAAGGTGTCTACGGTGCTGTCGTCTGCATAGCAGTGAATGTTACTGATTTGCAACAAGTCATTGATATGCAGAAGAAACAGGGTGGGTGATAGAATGCAGCCTTGTGGAACACCAGCATTGACGAATTTTAAGTCAGAGCATGAACCGTCGACAACGACCTTGATGCTCCGATCTGCCAAAAAACTGGTAATCCAATTGCATAATTTCCCGGGAAGCCCATAAGAAGGAAGCTTCGAAAGAAGCGCTTTGTGCCACACGCAATCGAAGGCCTTCACTATGTCCAGACTGGCTGCTAATGCCTCCCCCTTGCTCTCAACTGGTTCCGCCCATCTATGAGTAAGGTAAACTAGAAGATCACCGGCTGAGCGACCCCGACGGAAACCGTACTGGCGGTCGCTAATCAGCTGGTGCTCCTCTAGGTACCGCAGGAGCTGGCAGTTTATAATGGACTCCATTATCTTGGAGAACAAGGAGGTGATGGCTATAGGCCTATAATTGGACGGGTCTGAGCGGTTGCCCTTTTTAGGGATCGGATGCACCAAAGCAGTCTTCCAGGAGTTCGGGACGACGCCGAATGTATAGGGTTGCCGGAAAAGACGCGTTAAGACCGGTGCCAACTCGGGAGCACATGTCCGTAGCACGATTGGAGGGATGCCATCGGGTCCACTCGACTTATGAATGTCCAAGGAAAAAAGTGCTTTACGAACTGCACTTTGCCGGAATTTAACCCCCGGCATCGTGGTATCACATCGCGGGATTGTTGGTGGTGAATTTCCTTGGTCATCCAGAGTCGAATTCGACGCGAAGAGAGAGCCTAAAAGATCAGCTTTCTTCTTCGCGGTATGGGCCAATGACTCACCGTCCTTGTGCAGAGATGGAAAGGAAGGCTGACAGAAATTCCCAACAACAGCCTTAGCGAGAGACCAGAACGCACGTGTTCCTGAAGGGAGACGCACCAGTCTCTCGCCAATTCTGCCAATGTACTCCGTCTTCGCCTTAGCAATCACATTTTTGAAGGACCTAGAGGCAGAGTTATATTCCTTTCTGAATGCGCTGGTCTTTACATCACGAGACGCTGATGCGTTAGCCCAGTCATGGTAATGTTCCCATTTTCGGCGTGAGGCCGTTTTGCAGAAACGACAAAACCAGAGCTAGGACTTGCCACCGATGGGCACCGCAGAATACGGAATGAACAGTTCCATACCCTGAAGCACCACATCGGCAACAGAGTCGGCAAGAACGCTCGGATCATCCAGCGAGAAACAAACCTGCCCCCATGGGTAGGAGGCAAATACGTAGTATGTACACATAATTTAGGGATGACATTAGAGTATTAGAAAAAATAGTTATGAAAGACCACATCTTCCAATATATTTATTTTTTAAGTCGACATTCGTTATCGCTACGACGACGACTATGGAAATATTATAACTATTTTAAAACATTTGTCAATTCACCTCATTCTCGCTAATTCCTCCAACCCCCCCATTGCGGGTTGGAGGAATTAACATGTTGAAATTAACTTCGAAAAACCTTTTCGTAAAAGGGAAGACTACGCGGGACTTCACGTTTTATAATTTCATTCATGGAGAATTAACTTCGAAATAAGTATGGGTATTGTTCAACAAAAATAGACTGAACTACAAAGCTACCGATTATTATATATTTTTTACTTTAGATGCACATAATCAAAAATCTAAATCAAAATATTTTTATCAAGTAGGCTTTTAAAAGCAGTTTTGAATTTTAATTTTCACATGCTTCCGTGACGCCCTGACGGTCGGCCCGTCTATGCGGGCCTCCAACTCCTAGATGGGCTCTCCGGACTGAGAACCCTCCTAGTCCCTGAGGCACCTATTAAGGCGGGAGGAGAAGGTGCGCATAACGCTTCTTCCTCCTCCCCGGTCGTCTTCGGCGGAGCGGGTCTGCAGCGGCATCCTCTTCCCGCTCCCACTCCGCGGCATCCTCCTGCGACATGACGTTTTCGAAGAAGGAGTGCATCTCCGACCAGCACGCCACGCCAGTATTTCGTTGACAATACTCGGCAGCGAGAGGTCTCCGCCCATAGTTGCCGCCAGGGAATGCCTCTGGGGCCCCCACGCAGCACACTCACTCAGGGTGTGGTACGCCGTGTCCACTGGCGCACCATACTCGTGGCAGGAGGGTAACACCTCCCGCCGCGCTATCCCGTGCAGGTACTTACCGAAGCATCCGTGCCCGATAAGAACAACAGGGTTCCCCTGGTACCCTGAGGCGCAACGTAAGCAATACATGTTTATACACCCTCATAGCATTACTCGTCAAGACAAATCAACGGAGCCCATACTCGATGGAATTATGTCGTTTAATTACTGAGTTCCTGCGATCATCTTCCAGTTCCATCAGACCCTATCTAGTATCAAAGGACTTGTCAAGACAAATCAAACGAGCCGATACTCGGCGGGGTTTGCTTCGCTTCATTACAGAGGGACCACCTTCCAGATCCATCATCAGACCCTGGTTACCATTGAAAGACAGACTACTCGTAAAGACGATTCAAACGAGCCCAAACTCGATGAGGTTGTGTCGTTTGATTGCAAAGTTCCTATCCACCTTCCATCTCCAACATCTGGTTGCCGACCATGTTATCTTAATATTGCATTGTCACGAGATTTACATATATGTATATGCAAAATTTCAGCTCAACTGGTAACCAGGAAGTGAATCAAATTTAATTTGCAAGCTTTGATGACAAACATCGGGACAGGTGAAGATAAATAAAAGCTACTAAAAGAGTAATATTAAACATTAAAAATTCTGGTGAAAACTTTATCATCGTACTCTAAAATGTATTTACTTAATATTCAGTATATATGACGTTTACTACAATATTTTGTAAATATATTTTGTGTTGCGTGTAAAATGTATAATAAATAATAACTTTATGTATGTATATATCATTTATTGATAACTATACAATTGTCACAAACACTACCACTGCTCGTTCCACTCTTCGGTGAAGTCGCCATCGAGTTCCTCGAACTCCATCGCTTTCGACTCTCCCGTCGCGCTCGCTTGATTGCTCAACGAGTCGACTCGCATTTTATACCGAGGTAGATCAGCAGGTCTTATCACCAACTTGGAACCACCTGAAATAATACATTATAGCACTAAGTAGGTGCGACTTAATTACTTATTTTATTTTATATGTAACATTGTGAATCTGATAATATGGATATACGTCTCATACACGATTCCGTTTGTGACTTCGTAACAGAGCATGGCAAGAGGGAGAATGTGAGTGAGCAGTGAGCAGTGAGCAGTGAGCAGTGAGCAGTGCGTACCGACGAGCGTGCCGTCGGCGGCGAGCAGGGCGAGCAGCGCGTCGCGCGGCACGCGCAGGGCGAGCAGGTTGTACATGCGCTGGTCGCGCGTGGAGTAGGCGCGGTAGCGGCGCGCCCACGGCGCCATCACGTCCTTGTTGGGCAGGTACGGCTCGCCGTACACCTGGCGAGGGTTACTATATGATATACCTTAATAACTATATGATATGAGGTTATGTGTCCTATATGAGACCAAACACAACAGTTGTGGAATTGTTTGTTGAGCTACTTCAAATTTTCAGCAAGGCAACGATCGCACACAATCAAATGTACACAAATATTTATCTCCGTTGTAGACGCATATTAAATTTCATTATTTTAAATACTGAAATATATTTTTTAAATTAAAAATTAATTCAAACGCTCACCCTTACTAACGTGCTGCTTCTCTGATGCGGAATGAAGAATTTATTGACAGTGTGTTTGATTATCTGAAAGGGGAATATCAAAACATTTACATTACATAATTGTATACAAAAAGTAAAATATCCTTAAAAAACATCTAATCGATAACACCACATGTCATAATATTATTAATATATGTACTTACATTTGGTAGATAAGGTGTCAGTTTCTTAAGTTGCTCCCTGACCTTGATCCTGGCCGCTTCCTCCATGGAATCATTGTCCGGATTCACTTCTGTTTTCAGATTATTCACATGATGCAATATCTTGTAAATAAATTGTAAATTCACAATTAAAACAAACTAATAACTACAATCTACAACTTAATTTAACACTCCCCCCCCCCCCACTCCATAGATAAAATATTTTCTCTGATAAGGTAAAAGAATGGTAAATCTTGGTAAATCTAATTTACCAAGATTTACTTTACCTAATCTTGGTAAATCTAATTTACCAAGATTTACTTTACCTAATTTTGGTAAATCTAATTTACCAAGATTAGGTAAAATATTTACTCTGATAAGGCACCAATATTTTCTTTAACATTTCTCTGGCAGTCATAGTGAAAATATAATCATAAATAATATGACACAGTGTGAGTTTACAATTAATCTGAAATAGTTCCATAATATGAAATAAAGTTTATCCTACATGAAATGCCTCAGGTAACCAACATATTAATCTGAGTAAGTATTATTAATTAATTAATTAAATCTTGAATTATGTTGATCTCTTTTTATATTGAATGCTCAGTGAAAAAGGTGGGTAGTAGTACAAATAAAAAGAAATTTATTTGATTATATTTTAAGGTATGTGATGGAAATTTGTATTATTATTATTAAATATAAAGGAAGAGAAAATGTACAATGGTCTACATACCTTGCTGGTTATTTTATCAGTATATTTATTGCAGGCCGCTTGTATGTTGTCTAGCTCTGGAAAAAATATATTTATTTATTTGTAGCAATAAGACGTAGCAGTAAATATGCTACCATATGATAACTGGTCACCTCCATCCAAAGACATTGGCACTGGAAGAAATATTAAGTATTCCTTACACAATCAAGGTACTGAGAACTATAGGATCTAAGATGTCAATTCTCTTACAGCTGTAATTATATAATTTTATCTCACTTCAACAAATATATCACTAGTTTGTGTTACTGTTCTATTAAACTATTACTGCACGAAGCGTGTGTACTGTGTTTATGTTACTGAATGAAGAATGATCAATTCAAAAAAGATAGCAACAATATTTCTTAAGAGTGATAAAGATGGCACCAACTGAAAGGCTCAACTTGAATAGTCAGTTCACTCTCTTGTATCTGTTCCCGGGGCTTCCCCTCAGCATCTTGCAGCTGATGCAGAGTGGACAGGATGAGCTGGAAATCACCAAAGTGGGGGTGTTTCTTGCGATACGACTTGCTCAATTGGAAACATGTTTCGATTGGAGGACCTGATTTCATTATTTCATTGAGACGATCAAACACCACCTAAAATAAAACAAAGGAGTTGTTTACTAATAAGTTTTAGCTTTTGAACTAATATATACATTTCACCTAAGAAATATACAATCAGAGCTATAATATATATAGCACTGAGTTTGTTGCTGGTTCTTCTCGGTTGAAATTACATTCTGAGTGACAGTTCAACATTTAATAAGATCCTGTAAAATGTCAATTTTAGTCATTCTTGTAAAAGTATAAATGCTTTATTTATTTTAATATTTAAAAAACATGATTAAAGTTTACTTTTACATGCTAATCATTAACCTAAATATAAAAGTATATAAAGGTATATATACGTATATATAGGTAATAGTAAGGATTTGTATGCATAGTACATATATAGTAAAAAGATAAAATGTCTGCTATATTTAACTAGTAGCAATATAAGCTCACATTACCTGGCCGATTGTATTAAGCAATTCATGGTTTCCTTTCGTCCCAGTTTTATTGCTGAGCTCGTATAATCCTGTATACTTTGATTGCATCTCTTGCATGATCAGACCATGAGTTATGGATATTAACTGAAAAAATATACAAATGAACACAAGACTATTGTAATGTATTATTATGCTAATAGTAACATTATGCTATGTATACTCTATTCTAACCATAAGAGGATAAAAGCCAAATAAACAACATTTCTCAGCAAATTGATGAAATATCATGAATAATAGAGATATTCACTATGGATTTGCAAAAAATAGCGTTTTTAATGTCGACGAAACTGTTATCCGAATTTTGGAAGTAACATTAAAGTGGAAATAAGCAGTTAAGTGTAATAGTGTTGTATTATAAATAAAGATATATTAATCATAAATTCTTAGTACTGCATAGCTAAGTTATTAGCAAATCACATGAAATCTAAGGTTTATTTATCTTTTCCTATGTCCATTTTAGGAATCCAGTAAAAGTTGTTTTTTCTAATTCTAGTACATATTTACTGAAAAATATTAAATTAAAAAATCCATATTTAAATAGCGCTAACTTAACTAACATTCATTAGGATTCATAATAACAATTTGGCTTCCATGTACAAATAAAATAAATTGTGATTGAATTACAAGTAAGATTGTTGTGCAAAAAAATTAATAATATACCTGCTGTGGCGTAAATTCTTGTGGAATTCTTAAAGACTTTCTCAATTTTGGTGGAATTTGTTTCAATTTAGAGGCAAGCGGCAACTGAAATAATTACACAATAATAAGTAGAATTGTTACAAAAATATAAATGAATATAGCTCACACACACACACTTTTGCGAAAATTTGAGTTTTTGTAAAATTAATAATAAAATGAATATATCAAAATAACAAGATAATATTTTGTGTAAATACCATTTATGGAATAGCTCAAATATAGTTTTTGAGGACTGGATCAATTTTTCATAACTCTGTCCAGTTTTAAATAGACCAATAGTACACATTTATAAACTATATTTGTACTTTATACAAACTATAAGTTAATATAGATATATGCTAAGACATAGGACAGATTATGAAAATGGATAGAGTTTAATTATTTCATCATTTGCCAGCACCACTTTTAATGGCCTATTTTAATTAAAAACAATCAAAAAACTAAATATATATTTTAAATCAGACACAGTATTGTAAAATATCAAATGTCGAATATGTATCGATATTTTGGTTCAAGACGATCGAATATATTGTTGAGACAACCAATAATGTTTCGAAATTATTAAAAAAAAAAAAAAAAACAAATCGTCTACTCACATCTGGAACATGGTCTGGAATAAATGCTTTCATTTTTGTGGTTCCAAGGGGTTTCGAATTTATATTCTCGACGACTTGAAGAGGGTCCAGCTTTTCAGATAAACGTAAATAGCAAATCTTAGTATTTTTAATGCCCGGAGCGAAATTTAACCCTTCGAAGTGACCTTTTATGGCCGGTGCCACTAGTTTTATCACCCTTACTAAATTATACTGCAAACAACATTTTATTACATTTATTCAATTATGAATTAAAACCTTAATATTTACAGTTCACAGTATTTGACGATAACCATAAAATAAACAATTTACTTTCATTGGAACTCCACCAACTGCTATAACAGACATTTTAAAAAATATGCGATTTAAAATTAGGCTAAACTTTATTAACTGTTTTATTTAAATGTTTGTAGTCAAAAAGATACAAAACACTGCAGTAATATTTTCTAATAACAGTAATAACAATCTCTTATTTGACAAATGTGACAACTTGTGCTTGCTTATAATCACAGAACACAGCAAATTACTCTATGGTTATTGGTTATGAATAGTAGATATAGAGAACTGTCACACATAGGGGATAAGCATAGAAGTAATATAAATTTAGCTTACAGAAGAGAAATAGATTAAAAAAAGACAAGAATATAAGTTAGTTTAAACAATTTACTAACAAACCAAATGGTTCTAACTTCGAATTTATCTTAACATAAATAAATCACCAATTCATACATATTGAAGTAAATTACTTACTCAGTTGAGCTTACAATTCCAAATAAAACACAAATAACACTTATAACAATATTGACCTTACTGTTCGCGCCTAAAAAGCAAAAGTAATGACGGCTTGATACAGTTTCGCGCGCTTTTGTTTTATTTTTATTTTTTTTAATTCATTCATTCCAGCCAGTTGTTATAGTTAAAGGAATCTCCTAAATATATTATACTACGTTATATAACGTATATATATATATATATTATACGTTTTTTTTATTTATTAACATAAGAATTGATAACATTAAGTGCTTAAATATATATACAAATATGAATTAAAAATAGTTAGTAGAATGGTGGCAAGAATGCTAGTAGTATAAATAGGTAGTATATATTACTTTCATGGAGATAAGTTAATAAAATGACAAACTGTATGTAGTAAATAGGGGCTGTCTTAAATTCACTATTTTAATCAACTTTTTATTTAAGTTAAACGTTTAGCTAAGATAAGTGGTAAGTAAGTCAATGGTTTGGTATCCAAAAATGTATATTTTTTTATTCTTTGAAACTTTTTTACTTTATGATAGCATAATACGATAAACCGTTCATCTTGGTTGGTTTTTAACATTTTTTCCTCTAATCATTTCTTAATTATAACTTTCTTATTAATATTTATTGTTTCAATAGGGTTATTCTAATGTTTTTGTGTATTAAATTCATAACTATTCTTAAGAAATAGACAAGAACAATAAGAACAGAGGCGCTACTGCTTATATGCTCATGCCTAAAATAGCTATTTCTGTAGAAACATAATTACGAACTGAGTATAAGGTACCTAAAGCCAGGTATGCCATTATTGGTAGAGATTTCCTTTTAAGTAAGCTCAAAAAACGACATAATTTTTATGTGGTCGACCAGAGCTTCAAGTTAATAATTAAAACACGCTTATCGGTCCTTTAGATGTTTACCTCAACTTGTACCGGAGGCTTTACATAACTGCGGCAACATTTTTGACATATAAACTAACAATTTAATAATCTATATAGAGTATTATAACTTTATGACATGAGTAGACTCAAAGTTTTAATTCTATTAATTTGTATTTTCTAACAACATTGATAATACAGATATTGTAAGACATTTCAATACTTATTAGTAAATAATAAAATTAGTACAATTTACGATATAACTACATTTATTATTTATACGACGAATATGACCATATAGATTGTTCTTAAATCAACTATCTCAACTAAAAAGGCAAAATTTTTATACGCGTGCCTGTACACGTATAGGAACACTAATAGGAATTAATATTTAATATACAATGGTCAATATAGTCATTGCTGGACTACCTAAAAATGTAAGTAGACTAAATACATATAATAGATGGGTGCTACATAGTTTTGGTAATTCGGGTTACAGTTATAAATCATTTTATATACTGAAAGGTGTGCTGTTTTTAATTTTTCAGGCATTTCACGTTGTTCTTTAAAATTACAATTATATTATTATATATATATTATAACTATATATATTATAACTTTCCATCATTCTTTCGATTTTATTAAATGTGTACGATAAAAATATTTTATCATCTTCTCAATAACTTTTTACATCAGCTTTAGTTGTAATGTATAGTTAACAAAACTGTAATTATTTACTCGGTTTATTAAAAAACTTAAACATGGAAGCAGGAAATTATAAAAAAGAAAATAACACAATTTATTTTTATTTGGTATGCTTACAGTATTCATATCAAACACATTATTATATCAAGGGTGACCCATTCACTGATACGTAAACAATTTTAATAAATGATTTAAAAAAAATATATAATTAATAATCAAAGGAAAGATTTACTATTGTTGAGTTACAATGTCAGTTATTATGAATTTTATAAAATATAAGACTAGCTCACAATTTTAACTATGATTATTATATCTATTTATAATACTATTGCGCTGAACAACTTATAAGCACTTTACTTCCAAAGCTTACATTATTTTTATTATTAGTCTTCATTGAAAGTCATTTTGGCTTTAGTAGATGTGTGGGCAATTAATAAAAATGACCAACAATTTTTGTTTGTATACGATAGTATTTTTATCTTAGAGTTCAAGTTATTAAAAAATATATGAGAAATCAATCTCCTAATAATTAAATAGTAGATGCAGATTACCGATGCCATGGTGCAATTTAGACATTCTAATGCTCAGCTAGAGTAGGTGTAACAAGTTGTGCTGTTAAATATACTTGTATATTTTAAAAGTATTAATTATGATAATTCAAAAAATTTTCAACAATGCTACAGTATCAAGTAACTCAATAAAAGAATTAATATTGCTTTACAGGTGAAAGTCCCAAAATTCATATCATTTCTGGAGAAGACATTATTTGAGGATGGTATTAAAGCAAGATTAACAAATACTAGTCTTATTGATGGGTCTATAAAGTCCATAACATTGAATATGAGATCAGAAGATGCACGTAAAACTCGTAGATATTTAAATGGCTTGGCATATCCATACGGTGGGAAGGAGTATGTTCTTGAATGTTTTAGTCAAGATATTAAAACCTTGGCACATCCAAGAGACAGGGCACCTGGTGACAATCACAAATCATTATCAACCAACGGAAGGTATTCCCATAGTCCCGATCATTCAAAAAGTCCAATTGGAATTAAGGAAGAACTTGAAAGGATTGATGTAATATATTGAATGCTTAGCTCTTAAAGAATATTTTTTATTCAATCCAATTACTAAAATTATGTTGTTTTTATCATAATAGCTCAGAATCGATTTACTTAAAAAACAGAGGTTATTGATGGAAGAGGAAAATAAACTGCTTCTTGAGAAAAAGAAATTAGAAATTTTGCAGGTAAGATATATAAAATTTTAATAATAAAAGGTATCAATGACTACTTAGTCACCTTATGTTATATTTATAAGGGTTATTTCTTCTAAGCATAGGAAAAGTGTAGTTTGTCATAAATCATACCACCTCTGATATGTTTCCAGCGAAAACAACATACTATTTTGTTTTCAATAACAAGGTACATTTCCTTGAGTACTGGAGCAGGGAAGACCTTTTATTTTAATTATTGGATTCAATCCAATAGTATTTTAACAATAAAGTAATTCTTCTTATGTTTCCTGGCTTTTAACTTTTTGGCTTTAAGCAAGCTCATATATATAAAATATCATCTATATTGAGTCCGTGCCGCACCCATGCCATAAGATATTAATGTACGAAATAGTTTAAGACTTGGCAATATCTGTGGATAAAATCTACCCCACACAGAAGCTTAATCCATTTACTGGTATTACTTCCTGTTGAAATTATAAAAAAAAATCCCGAGATAAAAGGTTTATCATATGTTTGATTTTTAAGAATTTATGGTTAAAATACAACCAATATTAATTGATTTCTAAATATTATTATTTTATTTAAAACATACTTTGTGGGTTTCTTCATTTCGGTGTTGCAGAATATTGGACCAAACGATTTTGAACAATTGGCGAATTATGAAAAAGCCTGTTGCCATAACAATCCAGCCGAGATCACTCAACTTATGGTGCATTCAACTCCGAAAAAAAAGAAAAAGAATACTAACAAGTTACCAAATTTTAATACACCTTGCAAGATAATCTTGTCCGAGATGAAAGGGGTGCTTAGTAAATATGACAATGAGGAGAACCACGACATGCTGATGTCGCTAATTTATTCAGCTATTAGGAAGCGAATAGTTATCGTTCTGGGAGGCAAGACTTTTATGCCAGCTTCAGACATTGTACACATGTATAGGACATGGTATCCTTACGACACAGATACGGATTTACTCGATGAATTGACTAATACAATTAGTCAAAGTTGTTGGCCTAAAAAAAAAACTAAATGTGTAGAAAATGATGATGGAAGTAGTCAAAATATGACTGAAAGTAACAATGCAGGTAAAGTCAGTTTAATATCTAACATAATAAAGTATGTATATAATGTGTCATAAGTTTTAATACCTATGAATGGAGTAAAATGCAAAAATAATTGCCAATAAAATAATTCTATGTAAAGTACTTCGAAAATCAATCACCAATCAATGCTTTTACTAATGAGTTGAGAATTATAATCACAAGTGCATAAAACTCAATGCCGCTAGCACAGATTTGAACCAGCAAACTTTAAGTTGAAGTGTAAAAAAATAAAAGTAGTAAAAATAATAAAAAGAGACTTTATTATATTATATTTAATAAAGTCTTTATATCCGTATAATGATATAATAGTGTCCCATTTACTTTTATTTAATATCTAGTTTTCTCCCAGTTTAACTCACGTGCTTACACTGTCTTTATAATTCATCTCGCTCGGCGGCGAATGAAAACATCGTGGGAAAACCTGCACGTGCTTAGGCACGTGCAGGTGCACATGTAAATCCACCCGACCTGCATTAGAGAAGTGTGATGAAATAAGACTTAAACCTTCTCCTAGACCTGTGGAATATTTACAGACTAAAAAAAATAATAATTGTAGTTTAACGTGAACTTTAAATTGACACTCTCTTTTTGAACAGACAATTCTGATAAACCAGATAATGTGACAGAAGAATCATATAAAGATATAGAAGTAATTGAAGAAGCCGTAATAAATAAAGAGTCAGAAGCCATAGTAGTGACAGATACAAAGGATAAGTCAGATAAATGTGAAGCGATAGAAACAAAAGATAAGTCGGATATAAAAGAGCTCACAAAAAATGAAAGTGAAGTAAATGCTTCGATTAATGAAATTCAATTAAAAAACTTGACAAACATTGATGATTTCGTTGATATGAAAAATGACTTTGACGAATGGGAAGACGATAATTCGAAGGTAATTGATCAATTGAAATTAAAGCATTAAATTTTGGTAACAAAAGAAAACAATCATTCTATATGAGTTTTATATTCAACACCTGACATCATCACCACCCCACAATCATATTTACACAACCAACTATGGGACACAAATAGCTATTTTCTTTAAAGATATCCATATGTCATAAAGCTTATTTCAGTTTAGTATTGTTAATTGTTTTGGAATAAACTCAAGTTTTCTAACTGATTAATAAATTCTTAATTATTATAAAGCGATATTTTTACTGAAACGACATTACCACTTTTATTAAAATATATACTTTATTACTAATTGTATAATTTCAGGAGGAAGTGACGGAAGAGTTGGTGTCAGAAGTTGTAAAATAAAAAATTATTTAAAACAAACACACAACACAAAAGTGAGCAACAAACTTTAGTAATATTTTATCAAGGCAAGGTCACATTTTTTGGAATAATACAAAGATTAATTGTAACATTTTATTTTATTTTACTCCCCTTAACTATAACTTACATTTTAAAGTAAAAATTACAAGCTGTATAATTTAAAACAATATCAGATAATGCTTTGTGAATCGCATTAAATTATTTTGATAAAAATTCTGCTGATTAAGAAATCCTTTAAACAAATATTCAAATAAGTCCGTAAAGATTTACGGCATTACTTATTAAACTTGTATAGCGGATGATTAGTTAGACCAAATGACGGATAGAGAGATCAGTGCTTAACTGAACAGCCGCTAAACAACGTTTTTAAGACGGTCATTTTTCAAATTTGGAAATCTTTAAAAGTCTTCCAAGTCATCTTCTGCTACATCGACAGATTCCAAAATGTCTTCAGCGAGTTTATTTTCATCTGTAGGCGTTGCATTTATATCTTGCTTTTCATTACCTTCAACATTACATGTTGATTGACATTCGTTATCTAAAGAAGTCCCATTATTCGGAGCGTCATCGTTAGTTTTCGATTCAACGTCTGCACTTTCAGAATGTATAGTCTTATGTTTAGTTTCATCATCAATAATTACATCTTTATTATTTGAATCATTATCATCATCATTATCATCATTAGAATTCGATTTAACATCTGCAATCTCAGTGTGGACAGCGGATTTTTCATTACTTTTTTGATTACGATCATTGTCCTCAATAACTACAACGTCGGTTTTAGCCTCAACTATGACTACATCTTGATCGCCTAGGCTTACGTTATGTTTATCTTTATTTATGATGGATTCATTACAACTATCAGCGAGATCGTCATCACTGGCAGTAACCTCTGTTATTGGAGATTTTAATTCATTACTACCAATAACATTTGAGACGGCAAACTGTTGAGATCTGATATTCTTCTTAATAGGAGGTCCAACAAGATGCAGAGGCTTAAGAGTCAGAACAGCGTTACCTATTAAATAATTACATGTTTAATTTACTGTCATACAAAAAATATATAAATAGTTCTTTAATTTTCAATAGGTCAATATGTGGATTTTAATCCCCATAATGATGGTCCTTCGAGCTGGATATTACCAGACTGTACGACGTATGATTTTATGAAACTTACCTATCTTAGTCGATCCTAACGCCACTAACTTATCATAGCTTTCATAACTGCCGCAAGTGGCCAAGTACATTTTATTTTTTTCCGATTTCTTCAAGGTGACGGCTCCATGACTTTTGAGGAAAGTTTCCAAGACGGCACGCTTAGTTGATTTCGGTGAAACGAATAAACGCACGATCAGATTACTTGTTATATTCAACACGCGCCTTGTTGCATGGACCTTTACAACCTGAAATAATTTACATTCTATAAATATAAAAAAAGGTTTAATGGCTGAATCTTATCAATGACGTAATTGTTTAACTAATAATTATAATTAATTAGTGTTGTAACAATAATTCTCATAAAAAAAACATTCGTCATTTTAATCATAACTTTCATTTCTAAACTTGGGAATTCTATTGAGAATTTATCGACAGAATCCAAAAAAGTCTTTGGGATCTGTGACCTTGTAAGCTATCTGCTAGACTAACCGAGCAGTCCCAGTGCACGATAACGTGTAATCTGCAGTTGTCTTTCTCCCTTCAGAATGACCAAAAACTATCAACAGCAAAGATATTGTTGGAGAAGCGATAGAATGAACTGGTACATTAATTCGTAATAACCAAGTCTCTAGATAATTAATTAATATACCTTTTTGAAATCCTTAACAACCCTCTTAGTAAGTTTTTCATGCATTGTCTCTTCATTTTTACCTTTTGATTCATCGCAAGCACTCACAAACTGAAATAAAAACATAACCAACTCTATTACGAAATATTTTCTATACCGCAAACCTCAAGTAGTTTATGACTTAGAGAGAAACTCGTCCATGTCCTCTCTATATTTAAGTCTTTCTGTTTTTCATTATTTTTAGAATATATATAGCAGCATAGTCATACCACGTTACACAGTTCAGCCATTTCATAGTCCAGAGCGCTCTGGAGAAGTTTGTCCATATCATATAGATCTTCTGTTTCAAATTCTAATTTTTGTATTTTCTTTTGATCTGGAAATTTGAACATTAATATTATAACTTTAACAAAAAATTATAAATAACAAATGAATTATTCTAGCTTGATAAGTCTCATTTCAAGACTTGTTTTGTAAATACGAAAAAAAATATACAAAAAAACACGACTACGAATGGTGCCCGTATAGAGCTCATGCGTTACGAATATTAGTCAAATAGCCTATTGCACCAATATCGGACCTTAAATAACACGATGAGCTCACTTACCTTTATACTCCTGTTTATCTGAAATAGATATAAATGCAAATTAGTACGCTTGCAAACAACATTTTCAAATATATAATCGATAGGCGAACTGATAAATGGGCTGATGGAAAATGGTTACCCCACATAGACATAGGCGATGTTAAAGTATTAACAATTGTTGTTAAAATGTGCAACAATCTTTGATATTAAGATGGCATGTCCCTTGTGCATTTAATTACACTGTTTCACTAAACCCACAAAGTGAAACACACCGATACTAAGTAATAGTGTTTAGCGATCGGTCTCAGCCTGCATCTTACGACTGAACCGATTTAGACATGATTTTCACTGATAGACAGTTAATATTTTAAGTAGTAATTTGGGCATGAAAGTAGCGCAACACCAAAAAACAAAATAAAATTATGTTTTGGCAGGACGAAGTCTACCGGGTCCCGCGTATATTCATAGTTAGATAAATAAGGGAGAATTATCAGCAGACGTGGACAAGAAGACCAAACGATTTTAAAGGTCAATTCACACATTGGAAAGAAGTCCAGTCCAGTCCAGTCAATATTATAGAGATTCTGTACTCTGTAATTTAATGCCGTCGTGCAATAAATAGTCTGCAAAATTTCTTTGTTATCACTTGTATTTCTCTACTTGTGTGATAAGCTTTTATCCAATGTGAGATGTGGGACGGAGGCATATCAATACTAAGCTCCAATAGTAAGAAAAATATTCGAGATTGACTGTTATAAAGTTCCAATAAGATCTTCGCCAACACGCAAAACGATTATTTAGACTACATCATCATCTTTTCTGATGGAAGACGTGCACTACTGGACAGTAGTCTCCCCCAAAAATCTCCACCGGTCAAACACAATGATCAAAGCCGGTCATACTACTCGCAGAATTTTTCGCTACATAAGAGATTACATCTCAACAATTTTTTTCATGTCGATTCAAGGCCACAGTTGTGTACAGAATTAATAGAATACTCCCTCAAAAATTAATATTATATACTCATCTAAATGTATGGGATCTATTTTGTGTTCTAGCTGAGTGTAGATTAATACACGCAAGAAAATCACAGACAAACTATTTTGTAAACGGCAGCAATGGAAATATATGAAACTTAGTAATTTGTTAAAAAAAAAATGACTTGCAAAAGTCATTACAACTTTCAAAAGAACTACAGAATTACTTAAATATCTTTAGTGTACAATAAGTAAACATAGTGAACTTGATAGCTCTATGTTAAGCAGTTGGCAAAATTCTGAAAAGTATTAAGCTTCTTATACTCACTTGCATTTGGGTACTTCGGTAATTTCCCAGATGTTTGTTCAATGGGTTCATTTGATGGATCATCTAATCCGTCTCCTGGTTCATAGAAATCTGGTAATGAGAATACATGAAATAATATATTAATAAACTTATTTAATCGATATGATTATAATTTCTTAAATTTTATAAGTCTGTTATATAAATTACTAAAACTTAATTGCTTTTCACGATATTTCGTGTTTCTTATGACTCCAAAACATTACTGTATAAAAACACAGAGTTATTAGCATTTTTATTGTATTTTATTTAGTGGTAGTGTTTAATTTGACTACCAATAAGTAAGTGTAATGCTTCTTTGTTCAATAAAGGAATTTGAGTTTGAGTTTATTTACAAATTATTACATTTATTATTTAGGTTATTTGTTAGTAAATCTATCAACTATTTAATTAAATATAATATTAAGCATAGTCATATTAGTCATTCCCGTTTAAAAATACTTCTGATTAAAGATAGCTTGGTCAAGCTAAAGGTTTACCTTGAATCGGTTCATCGGCTAAAGCGCTTGTTGTTTTACGAGTTCTAACTCTATTTCTTGCATTTTTAGCTTTTTGTCTGACGGCTGGAGGTAAATACTTTGTCGAAGTACTTGGTATGAATTGAGTCATTGCGTCTGAAAAGGATTTTTTTTTATTTTATTATAAAGTCGTTTAGTCAAAAATGCCATTGAATAATCCCGTATCATGTCGGATCCGAAGGCGAATTTACGATGGAAAAAATTGATGACCTAAGAAGGACTTTCTCTCTTTCGAATAATGGATATGTAAGTGAGGCAATCGTTTAATTTCCAAGGTGTATCATGATATCCCTCATTATATACTAAAACTCAACACAATCAGTCATTCATATATGTTTCTTAATTTCCTCAGTGGCAGTATTTTTTTAAATAAATATTGGCCATTACTCTGATCCCAGTGTAAGTAGCTAAAGCACTTGTGATATGGAATATCAGAAGTAACGACGGTACCACAAATACCCAGACCCAAGACAACATAGAAAACCACTGAACTTTTTCTATATTGACTCGGCCGGGAATCGAACCCGGGACCTCGGAGTGGTGTACCCATGAAAACCGATGTACAACACTACTCGAACACGTAGGTCATCATTTCCAACGCATTCCGGGATCCTGGGATGAAACAACAATATTCACAGAAGTTATTAGCTATGCAGTCGAGTAACGCGAATAATAAGTTGATACCCGATGTATCCTCGTTCGAGATAATGTAAATTATTTAACTACTAACTTTGTCATAGCCATCGTACAGACTATTTTGATGATATATATATTCACAACAAAAAAAAATTAATTCTTTCTGGCGAAAAAATTTAAAACAGGCAAAATATCCCGTACTCATTGAATGGTATCCCCGTTAATGCGTTCTAATATTCGTCGTAGTTGCTGTCTGGGTATGTTCCTGGAAGTTTCGCGGTGTGAACCGTTGTGGTCTTTATAGTCCAATAAAACGTTTAGCCTTATAGTCCCATAAAACGTTTATTTGAGAAGTTTGGTCATTTTGTTTTAAATCTACGTTTCTTTTGGTAATCAATTTATGCAATTCGGAAAGCATTTTAATTATATTGTACACAACTGTATATCTATCTCGTTAATAAACAAAATTAAACCGAAAAAAAAACAATTGCGCAGAAGAAAATTTGTTTATTTCCTTCGACAACGTAAATACTTGTAAGATCTTTTATTACATAAACTCTACGGGTCTGATAGTGACGTAGATTTAGAGTAGTGTGTTACGTCTCACGCAATCGACGGCCTCGAATCATTTTCACCCCTGTATCGTACTTTAAATTAAAATTAGAAATATAACTAAACTTCGTACGACTTTACTAATTTTGTATTGCACCTTAACATAAGGTATTTTTTAAACTTAAGGGACTAAGGTTATGAATTGCGAGATTTCATAAGCTATGTTACTCTTTGGTAGGACGAAGATCACAATAAACTTAACCATAAAGGCAAATGCCGAAGAACATAAAGTATTGCCATAAGCATAAAAATTAATAAAAAAACGGGCATCTTATAAGGCTCTAATCGAATAATAAAACAGTCATCGTAAGCACTATAGCACTGTATCTCTGACAGAGATGTCCTGATTGTAAGTCGAGTATTTACTATGTTTATTGCTTTTAGATGTAAAAGTAAAATGTAGTCTACAGTTGCCAATTCAATTATGTTTGTTTTCTATCGTAGTTATTAAATGTATGTAAATGTGCTAAAATATAGAGGAATTTAGTGCCCACCGCGATAATCAATAATAGTCAAATAATTTCGAGAAATCACTAAAGACGATTTTCGATTTCAAGCATATACAAAATTGCTATGTTTTTAAATCTGAATCTACTACATTTTGCATAAAAATGACAGAACTAAATATTGCTGACGTAACATTCCAGTAGCATTCCCCACAAACGAACAGCCCCCCTCTTCACCGTTCCCCACGTTGTCGTCTAAGTTAAGCAAAGCAAAGATCCACCACCCCTTTAATGCTAAATACTGCTTTAATACTTTACCATGGGGTCACCAAAGTAAAATTATTAACTTTTTTTAAAACACTATAAGGCATTTGTTTATAACACAACAAACAATGAATGAAAGGAAGCAAGTTGAATCAACTTTTACTTCATTTACTTTTAAACCTTGAGAGATATATTTTCATCCATATATTAATCCTTTAAAATTTCGTGTTTTATGTACGACATCTTCGATACTCGTCAGACAAAAGTTATCTGATAAAGTATGAAGTTTCAACTTTAACCCTTAGGGACGAAAATATCCCATTTTTGATCATTAATATTTGAATTCAAATCGTTACCTGGTTGCCCAGAGGACTGGTCCTGATCACGTTTCATTTTCTCCAAAACAGCCTTGTAAAATCCGACATCATCGTCGTGGTTGAATTTCATGCGATATCGATCTACCATATCTTTCAACGAGTTCACAACTTCATCCCCAACAATAACATCAATTCTCGACGCTATACATTTTTTTAAATTACGTAGCAAAATGTTAAAATTTTTAATTTTACCAACTCTGGCATTCGCAACAACTTCACAGGCCAGAAACTTGGCAGCGTTTCTACGCCAATTGCCATATTTCATTAGCTTTCCTTCAATCGTTAATGAAGGTTCCTCTGCAGGAGGAATTGAGTTCGCGTCAGCAAATGGAGCAGAAGGGGGATCGAAACTTTTTCGGCCTTTATTAAATCTCGGAAGTTTTGCAGGTGGACCGTGAAAGCTCGCATCACGTTTTTTGCCTTTCATAGCAAAACCTGCATTGGTTCCCTTTTGACCAAAGATATTAATATTCGATTTGCTAAAAGTAGAATTATTTGGGTCGTTGCTGTACGTCTCGAAGCGGTTAGGGTTTGGTCTCTTTGTGCCAAGATTTCTTTGCCTCTTCATACCTTGTCTATTATTTTGTTCAAATTCGTCGAAATTATGATGTTGTTGATTGAAATTTTGGGTGTCTCCATAATTATCATAACTTTCATGCTGCTGATGATCATAATAAATATGAGGATTTTGCGGATGATTAATTGGTTGTTCACGATTTTCACGTCTACGAAATCGATCACGAGGAGGCGATCGATTACGAAGAGGTGATCGACTACGTGGATGTAATCTATTCCGTGGAGGTGATCTATTCCTTGGAGGTGATCTATTCCTTGGAGGTGATCTATTCCGTGGAGGTGATTGATTCCGTGGAGGTAATCGATTATGTGGAGGTGATCGATCGCGTGGTATTGGTCTATCGAAACGAGAGGAATATTTTGAATTGCCAAAGTCATTCAGGCGCCTTGCGTCTTGCTTACGTATAGATCTATTTTGGTATCTATCATGAGTCCTCGAAGGAGACACCTGTGGTCTGTATTTGTCTTCTTGCTCCTTAAATCTCAAAGAGTGAAAACTTTTCTCATCCAATTTGTCATGATCTTGACCGCGAAAGTCCATATTATCTTTAGATGTTCCGAATGTACTTTTATCAGAACGCCTAATAACTTCTCGGGGTACACCGAGGTTATAGGCATTGTCTCCCATAACCCCTTTTTGATCTTGATTTAGATGAAATTGAGCGTCAGTCACATTCAATGCATTATTAACAGAGAGATGTGACTTGTCAGGATATGACGTTATCACTTGTTTACTCCATTGATTTTGAGTATCGGGTTGTTGATATGGATAATTTGTAATATTTTGTTGATAAAACGGAACCTGTTGCAGTGGATTCGTTGATGGTGGTCCCTGCTTGTCGTAATTTACATGGGTAGTCTGTGGACAAATATTGTAACAGGCTACATTTATCAAAGGTAATTAAGAGTGCACTAGTAAGGGTAAATAGAATCACAATACTATGGTATAGTACTATCCTCTCATTTACCATATAAGAAATATTTATCTTTAAGTTTAATGCAATGTACAGAAAATAAATCAAATAAGACAAACAATGTATAAAATCAAAAAACAAAATATTCTTCGTTCTATTGGGCTCATAAATGTTACAGCACCCTCGAATGTTACAGTATCGAATTAAATATACATTAAAACCCAGCCAGCATTTTCATAGACAATAACCATCATTGTCATAGATAAATGTAGTCACTTTAAGATTTTACGTCTTTCATGCCTGTAAAAACAATAGTCAACTCACCTCTTACACCTGATTAAAACAAAATATAGTTCTTAGATACAGGGAATTTGGTGTTGTGTCCACTAATGCACAGAGATCGACAGTCAGTAAAGAAGCCACTTATTAGTATCAATCATAATTGACGCTTTCAACTTCTTTAATATTTTGAGAGACAATTATGTTTTTTTTAAATAAAGATAAGAACACTCTTAAGTCACCTGGCAAAGCGTAAATAAGCACCAACAAAATCATCTGTAAGTCACATGGTAAAAAAGTGACTATACTTTGGTAAGGTACCAAGTAGAAGTCCACAATGGCGTACCCACTGTGAAGAATGCCATTGTTACAGATGATTGCATGGTCTTGATGCTTTTACTTTGCTCTATTTTATCCTGAAGAAAGATTATTTCCACTTCATCATAAGTTACATCTTGTACTACAGCTGTACCAGCTTCAGCACACAGATTTTTAACTTTGTAGTATAGTGCCTCTACTTCTGTAATTCCAACTCCTTGATGGAACTTTTTATGAATTACACATATACATATAATTTGTGTTAATAATATATATTATTGGTCTTTTTTACATCACACAAAACAATGTTTTATATACCCATAACATATATTATATAGCAAGGTGAATTGCAGTAGTACATCGTAATACAAACTCTGGAAAGCAGGAACCAAATTGGATACCTGTTTATCCAGAATTGGCTTTGAATAACATGTGTAAATAGAGCATCACCATCAATTAAAAATATGTGACGCCTTAAGACAAGAACAGTGGTTTTATCTGTAGGGCAGTCGTCTTGAGACAGTATAGTGGTTTTCCTTACTGATCAAAGAATCATATTTTCTATCAAAGGATTCCAATCAAATTTCTATCAAAGAAATCCGATGATAGAGACCACCCACACCAGTTGGCATGTGCATCATGTTAAAAGTCCAACAACTTACGAATAAATGCAGAACATACTATTTCGCATCTTAGCACTTGAACATTTAGATATTCAGTTTCAAATCCAAGTGTAATACTTATAAAATAACTAAAATGTAAAATTTAATAATGTAAATGAAAACCATTGATTTTATACCGATTTACAAAAATAGCCATTATCCTGAAATTTAATTTATAACACAATGACACAGTTTACCTGAACTGGTGACATATAAAACGGCATATTGCTATAGGTTGGTTGTACGGGCATTGGTGGCGGTTGGTTTGGCAACGATGACATTTCCCTTGGTTTTTCAAATTGTGTTTTCGGTTGCAATCCTTGCTTCAGTGGATTTTCATGTGAAGCATGCATTGGTCGATATGGTTGCTCCAATTGCTAAGATAAATACAACAATAATATTAATTGATGATTACTTAAGCATTAATTGAACAATTACAAAATCCAAACCATGGTTTTGATTGAAACTTTATTTAAACAATTTAATGTATAAATCTAGTTTAGAAGTTGATTTTATAATATATTATCTTATAAGTAATACTTTTGCTTTACTTTTTGAGAAAGAAGTCAGTGCTTAACTAAACACTACTGTAACTATTGTTATAGGTTAAACTGTTAACTCCTAACTCAGTGAAAAGTGAAGCAACCAGAACAAGAACAAAATTAAAAGTTTTATAATTTGAGGCTTCTAAAAACAATCATTACCATCATTTAAACTATGATATTTGGCACTTGGGCTCATTGTTACAAAGAGGCCAAGCCTCTAATTTTGATTTTGGGCACTATCATTTGAACAACATTCATTCATTCATTTAATAATTATTTATTAATTTGAAGTCAACTTAGTTGCTTATGACCAGCCTGTGTTCAACTTACTATAATTTTGTTTAACAGATTAAAATTATGTAAATAAAGTAAATTTACCTTCTTTTGACGAAGGTCTTCAACATAAAGCTGAAGACCATTTAAATGTAAGCCATTTAATTTTCTAACTAGTAAAACAGCGTCTCCTTCGTCAGCTAATCCGACAGTAACACGCTTGGTTTTGCCTTCATTGACGAGATTATCCAATATAAGTTCTCTTAAGCCGCATTTTTCTTTTATTAAACTTTTTATGTCGGAATAGCCTACCTGAAAATTGTATCTCGCTTAGAACAGGAATAAAAGATTGAACATTAATTGCAATAGACATAATACTATGTGTTTACATGGGAAGGTAAATTATGTATGGTCAAAAGCATCGTGATTCTTGTAGTCTTAATTCCTATCAATGGAATCAAAACTAAATATGTAGAATATTATATATTACAAACATTAGACAAATTAGAATAAAACAGTCGGAGAGTGACCAAAGACAATAATGAAATAACGTAAACTGTTAAGTATAAGAATGACAGATTGATATTTCAATAAATTGACAGATGAAGCAGTACCAAAACCAGAGCATATTAAAGTTTTTTAAAAGAAAAATATTATACTCGATGTTTATTAGTTTATTTTAATTTCATGCCAAGTATATTATTTTAATTTCGTGCTATGTAAACATAAGGAATAAAAATATATATGGCTCAAGAATCAAGATAGTAGGATAAAAAATTCATATACAGATGATTATTTTCAGCGATGCCAATGTGTGGGGAATTCCCCGAATTGCGGGGAATTGCAAGTCGATTGGGGATTGGTGTGGGGATTGTCACTATGCGGGGAAAACGAGGGGAATTTTATACTTATAAACATAAAACGACAGGTAATTCATTCTTTAACCGTTCTTATGTTCTTATGTTCCGTTCTTATATAAGAAAACAGGGAGGTATTAAAATTTATACCGAAAATAATGTTAAATTGTAACATAAAACTGCATGATTTTTTTCCTTTATTTCTGTGTGGGGAATTTGTGGGGAATTGGGCTTTTTTTCCGAATTTGGGGATTTTCACTTTGATTTTTGGGGAATTAGGTGAATAGGTATTGGCAACCCTGATTATTTTATGTATCTGTTCTCAATAATTCTACTTGGTGATTTCTGTGACTTTTGAAATCATTTCAATTCAAAGATTTCAAAGTTTATTCTGCTTGCAATCTTTTCATAAATAGTTTTATTACTATGGTTACTAAATAATAATTTCTATAGACATTCAGTAGATAGGAAAGAGTATTAGGTACTCTTCGTATCAATTAAAATCTCAAAAAAATTAACTATAAAGTAGTGATCGTATGTGTCTGTCTAGTGTTACATTCACTACGCTTTAGCCTTCTTTGTCATAGTATTCCTAATTGCATTAATTTAAAAAAAAAATGCAAATACCTAGGACGGACTTTTTGGATGATTTTTAGTTGAAAGTCCGTTTAAGATGATGATTACAATTCACGGATTGCCTGTTACTGTAAGTATACGAATAAAATCGATCATAACATACTGAAATTTTTGGTTATAAAATTATTTTGTTTCAGACGAAGTATCAGGATTTAAAAATACTAATAAAACAAGAATGCAATATAAATGACTTCATTCTCGATTGCTTGGTAAATGAAAACGATGGTACAAAAAAAGTTCGTGTTGGCCTTGCAAATGATTCTGAAGGAAATCACATAATAAAATGCCTGAACGGTTATCGGATGTCAGGAAATACACTACGACTCACTCCTGTAGGGAAATCGGCTGTAAGTTATTTTAAGACATAATCATGTGTTGCTTTTTAACTAGATAGCTTTGATTAGTACTATTTTTGTCCAATGTAATTTTTGTTGCCAAATTGACATACATTGATAGTGGCCAAATGTTTGCACTAATTTCGTAGTTAAAGCAAGATTGGAATGAAAAATATATTATTTTTTTAAAATTATTAAATAAAATTTTACAATTACTATATTAATACTGTTATTTTAACATAAATAACTGAATCATTTGATTTTTTTTGTAAATTAATACTTACTCTAAAATTAGAACTAAGGTATATAAGCTTGAAATAGATCTTATAATATTTGCTAACATTATAACATTTTGTAACTTACACCAGCCTACAAATATTCCACAACAAAGCTCATTTGACACAAGGGATAATTACCAAGCCAGAAACGAGTATCCAAGCCAAGGGTTTAATGAGAGGAACAGTAATAGACTAGCCGAAGCTGTTCGGCCTACACCATGGGCCGTTAGTAATCAATGGTCATCTAATCAGCCAGTCCAAACCCAATTACCCAGTAGTTATAGTTATCAACAACAACCACCACTAAATACGTCTTACGGACCACAAGTAAGGGTTATTATTATGGAAATATGTATTTACATATTGCTATATTTAATAAATTATAATTTAAATACTTGTTTTCGAATACATCTATTTTGTTTTCAAATTTAATTTTTTCAAAATATATATTAATAAATATGTTATTAATACTACAAAATAGGCTTGATCTCTTATTTCTGAGTAAACTTATAAATGAATAAGCATTTTGATTTGATATGTCTATAGTGTTTATAATGTCATTTAAAATTTATTGTCTTCTTCAGACAAACCCACCATTGAAGTCTCAATTTGAATCACGAGACACAGTTCCTACTGGCCGTGGGCCTCAAGAAACTCCATCATATGGATATAACCCTAAAAGCAACCTAATTAGCTTAGGGGTGAGTATAAATTAAACTTATATTTATTTATATTGCTTACAACATTTCACTATGGTTTAAATGAGGTTTTTGGCATTTTGAAGGTAAATTGGGCAGTATTACAGTTTTATGGTATTGCTATAAAATAAAGAGCCTTTTCCAAACCAAGATATAGTGAAGATAAACAAATCCTTTTATATATTACTTCAAAAAGTTCTCAACGAATATATATGTCATAAATCAAATCTACTTTTATTTAAGGTCAAAGTTGCAATAGTTAATATTTTGCCGACATTCTAAACACCATTTTGCAATAATCCATAATGGATATCGTAAATTGTTATTCAAGATCTCGAACATTGATATCACATCAATTCAATGGAAAAGTTTATTTTTTATTAGCTCCTCCTGTGATTGGAATAGGCTAGAGCTTGTTTCCTCATTTAATTGTAATATAATATTCTAATTTTCATATACCATAGGTATAGTAGTTATAGCCTAGGTATACAATACTGCACCAATAAACAATGCTTTAGGTGCTAGAGATTGGAGCCAATTACGTCGTTCGTAGCCGAATGACTTAAAAAAAACCAAAAGTACTTTAAAAGTGAATTTATTTTAATTCACAAACTTATTTTACAAATATTAATACTAATTTAATTAGACTACTTCATGCGTTGAGGTTGTAACACAGAATGCTCTCAGAACCAAGTATTATAAAATAATGTTAATACTTTTCTTAATTCTAAAAGACAGAAATTATAAAGAAAGATCGGTGTGGTCCGTTGTTGAGCGGTGTGATGTTGCGCAAGGGTTACTGGTACCGCGCCGTCGTCGGTGGTTTCGGCGAACGCGATGTCCTAATGTACCTCCATAGGTTCGCATACATAACAAGCCCTTGTACATTTGTGTCAACAATAAATATATGTAAGACATATATTTATTGTTGACAAAAATAGCTAGCTTGCTATAATTGTAGGCAGGCACAGTTTTGTTATTTATATTAAAGATTGCAATCTTTCGATCATTCCAATAATGTTTTTAAGGAGTTTTAATAATATTAAATTACATAAGATAAAGAATAAATTATGTTGCAGCCTAAAGAAACATATCATCAAAGGAACATTCCATCTACGTTGAGAGAAGTTCCGGTGGCCAGTCGACCAATCCAGTCCAGCAGATATCCAACTCAGAACTATGAAATGCAGACAGAGAAACCGGTAAGTATTTTATTATTAAATAATTTATTTCTGTTATCAATCATATATTCGTTATATTTGTATTTGTAATATTGAACGTAGTTGTATTATTGAAATTCTGTCTGTATATTGAGATGTGAACATCGAAAATGTAATTATACATTTTTGTTATATTTATTTTGGCGATTTTTGGAACTCATTACGCCATTCTGCTCCAATGCCGTTTTACTGGATATTCATTCCACAATTATCTTATCCATGCAGGTATCTTGACAATATTTTCATTTTCGCCCGAGCATAGGATGAATTTTGGACATAAATGGCACATGAAATATCAGCAGTGCTTATTGGGTCTGAACCTACATTCGTTCATTTACGTGTTCTGGGGTATCTCAGTCATATTTTTAAGTTAACCTTTATTTTTCAGATAACAATAATGAAAGACAACTTCCAAGGCCCCAATCAGTACAACGTAGGTGCTATACATAGCCAAGGATCTGGAAACTATCCGGTGCAGATTCAACCATCGCCCTGGGCCTCACAGGTATTTGCAAATGCTGCAGACAAAAAAAATCTTAAACATTTAACTTTTCTTTCTCTCTTTGAATAATTATTAATCTGTATTTTTAATAGCTTGACCAAATAAATATTAAATTTTTGATACTTTTTAAATATTTTTAGCAGCAACAGAAGCAATTCGAAAAACCTTCAACGGTTGCATATGAGAAAAAGTTATATGATGATAGGAAGTATCCCCAAGTAAATCAAATCAAGTCCATACCAGAGGTGCCGTCCAAATCAGAAGACCCCTACAAAGGATATGATAAGAGCAGGCAATTTTCGCCGCCACGGAGGCCTTATGGCAGAGACACGGCACCAGAAAGACGAATTTCACCTTCAGATAGAGACATTTCACACCCAAGCAGGAATATATTGCCCAGTCGTAGATCGCCAGGAAGAAGAATTTCCCCTCCAGGCAGACAACCTATCTACCCGGATAGGCGTTCGCCTGGCCGAAGGGCTTCACCGGGAAGACGTAGTTCGCCACCAAATCGAGCTATGCATTCTAGCAGAGACATATCGCCAAGTGAAAGGCGAATTTCACCATCTGCTAGACATATTGTTCCAACTGGAAGGCCAGTGTCACCTGATAGGAGACTGTCACCTAGCAGGCGAATTTCGCCGTCCGGCAGATCTATTATGGTCATAGAACGGCAGATTTCACCGCATGGTAGACGATTTTCACCAACCGGCAGACAACCTCCCCAAATCAGACAAGTGTCTCCAGGCAGAAAAATGTCTCCTATAAGAAAGCATTCGCCATCTCATAGAAGGATCTCTCCGCAAGTTAAAAAAGAAGAGTATGCGCGTGGAAGAAGAGTCTCCCCACCTGCACATTCACCTAGTAAGTTACTTTCTTATTTGCCGCTTTAACATTTTGAGAATATGTAGATTTTTATTTCTATGTCATACTTAGGCGGCATAGACAAACGACACGATATTGAGTATCGATGATAGCGGTAGAATATCTGATAAGTGGGTGTCAAGTGAGTAAGTGACACCAAGTCAATGTTAACTCTTAATTCAATATTCTACCGGCACAAGGATATAACTTCTTAGCTCGCAAGGCTTGTGGTGCATTGGTGATGTGTCAGCTTCGGGCGATGTTGGCCATTTATATACTATCAAGTAGTCCATTTGCTCGTATTTTCATATATCTATTAAAAGTTAATCTAATTCTACATATTTTTACAAGCCTTAAAGTAGAAGACCTTTTTTTTCGTTAGTATTCCCTAAGATCTTTGTTTGTAGCTTCAGCTGTATGGTTATGTGCATTTTGACGGTATTGTGTTGTATTGTAACGCCTTTATTAGTAGAGGTATTCTGTAAGATGAAACACAACTCAGCTCAATACAAGAGCGTGAAATGTGAGATTATGATATGTGGCATTTATTAGAATAATTATGAAGTTTACAGGACACACGTATCAGAATGGTGAATTCTGACTTATAACGATAAAAAAGTGAGAAAATATAACGAAGCTTAAGATATGATTTAATTGACTATTTTAAGTTCTGACTAATGGTATCTGATACTATTATTATTTTATAAGTGATAGTTTTTTGTTTCTATTATAATCCGTTAGTCGCTCTCTTTACTTCTCATAGTTCTATTTTTTTATGATTTAGGAAGGCGGACAAGCAAATTGGCTACCTGATGGTAAGTGGTCACCACTGCCAATAGACTATGGCGCTGTAAGAAATATTAACCATTCCTTACATCGCCAATTTACCACCAACCTTGGAATAATATATTTTTTATTCAATTTTAATAATGTGTCCTATTTTATTTTTTATAATAATAGCGTTCATTTCCATAATAAATATGTTATTAATTGAACAGTGGACCGGCGAGTTGCAAGTCGTCCGTCTCCAAGCCGAGTCGTTCCGAGAGGTATAGCGTCTCACAGACAAGAGTCTCCACGGAGGCAAGGAAGGTGGGAACTGCAGGACATTTGCTTTTTTTCAAACGCATTAGATTTACCTAAGCATTAGCAGTCTGTAATTTCCCACTGCTGGGCTAAAGGTCTCCTCTCCCTTTGAGGAGAAGGTTTGGAGCATATTCCACCACGCTGCTCCAATGCGGGTCGGCGGAATACACATGTGGCAGAGTTTCGTTGAAATTAGACACATGCAGGTTTCCTCACGATGTTTTCCTTCACCGCCGAGCACGAGATGAATTATAAACACAAATTAAGCACATGAAAATTCAGTGGTGCCTGCCTGGGTTTGAACCCGAAATCATCGGTTAAGATGCACGCGTTCTAACCACTGGGCCATCTCGGCTCATTTACCCAAGATCATTAATTACACAACATTACTTTGACTTTTTTATATAATTTCAAGTAAATACAAATAGATGTCCCAAAGTCCAATGATAATATTGAACTGGGATGGCCTATGTCAAATTTATAGGTACCGTTCTTTACCCTGCGTTCATTTGCCAGTCGTCTGTTATAAATAAAATAAATGTATTTAAACTATGAATTATATTCCACGAAGGTACTCACCGCCACATCTCCACACCGATAAGACTCAGGACTACCAAGAGGATCGTCGAGCGAGTAACATCAAGAGCGTCAGACCAGCATACGAGCCTCAAACACAAGTAAGACTAAGTTATTAAGGACAACTTAACCACATCAGATATAACAATTAACTATAAAGTTAAACTAAATTTAATATTTCAGAGTTTGATTGTGATTATTCGGTAGTGGGGATTAAGTTAAGTTAAGGGACATTGGGACAAGTGTGGTGTAATTAGTTTGTTTTATGTGAATTAAAGTAATTGCAGACGAAGAATTAAATGTTAAAATTAAGTCAAATAGTTACCGATGATTCCAATGAATGCAGCATCTTAACATCTACCCAGAATATGAGCTAGTAAAATATTACAATTATGTTACTTCAGTCAAGAAAAAATGATTAATAAACGAAAATTGGAATTATATGATAAAGATACGAGGAAAAGCTGATGTTTTCGAAGAATGTGGTTGAAAATATCTCTCAAGCTATGTTTATTAGTTTGTCGTTTTAGGATATTTCTATTAAAATTATCTAAAGAACAAGGAACTTAGAGTCGATGAAGATTGTCTATGGATTACTGTTTATGGAATATTTATGAATATGCATAATGCAAATATTGTATTTATTTTATGAGTAATATATGTTATATTACTTGAAAATAAAATGCTAATAAAAATATAAAGCTCACTGGGAAAAGAGGGTTTCATTTGGTGATTTTTTCAGAATAGTTTTCAATTTTAGTAAAGTTCCGAATATATGGAATATTTAAATCAATGATAATTTTTGAGTAAATGAAAAACGACACAAGTAGAAATGTTTGATGTATGTAACGAAACTATGAAATGTAACGAAAAGTTTGTTTTGGGAAAATGTCCTAGGAAATATAGAATTTTTAATTTTAAATAAATTGGCTCGACATCACAATGGCAAGGTGGTAAATAATAGTTTAATAATGAGTTATTAGCAAAATATACAGAAATAATATTTTGAAATGGATGGTGAAGGAATAGTTCTCATTTCACAGTAAATGAAACAATTCAAGAGGTTTTAAATTATATAAAAAATTGCAAAACGCTTGCATCGCTGCCATTTTATTGAGAATTCGGTGACCATGGATTTTATAACAATGTAGGAAATTGAAATTATAAAGACTGGAAGTGATACAATTTCAAACAATGATGGTTGATTGTACAATTTGGGATTATACAATCTGCTTGAAGAAATTTCTCAACAAACAAATGAGTAACAATTAGCATTTCAAGACTTTTGTCGTGAATTTCTTTGATGATGGTGACGAACAAACCAGGGACACTTAAAATCGACACCGAACTAGCCCACTGTTAGTCGTAGAAGACCCGCTAGTCACTACTTTGTTGTTTTGTTTAGTTTTGTAGTTAGACATAGTTAAGGTAAAGCATTTTCTCATTATGTGCTTAACAATCTCACCGGATCCGTACTTAATTAGATGGCATTTTGAATCTCTTGCTTAAGTAGCAGAACGGGAACTTCTCGATGATACACAAAGATGATCTATGGCGAATGACAATGGCATTGTGACTACATAACTTTCGTCGTGGTACTTCTGGTATATCTTATTAGGTGCAGCTTTAAGAACATCGAATCGATTCAACAGGTAATCATAATTATTAATGGAAATTTCATTTAAGACCACGTATTTTACGTTAAAAGTTAATAACGACACAATCAATGAATTTTCTATTTTTTTTTTATAAATTTACGAAGACCTTATAATTGATAATTGAATATAAAACCATAATAGAAGAACTTGGACTAGATCTTTTTATAAACGACTTAGATTCGAGAAAATATGAATATATTTTTTAATTCTGTTGATGAGTTCATATTTGACTAGATCAGAATCCACAAAACAAAAATTGGGCATTTTGTGTTAAGTATTTCTCGATAAAGAATCTAGGTGTAATAAACACTTGTATAGTGGCGGAGGATCAAGGCACCAGCAAATGTACATATCCCCAAGAATATTTTGCATTAAGCTATTCCATGTGATGTAAATGAGAAAAGTGCAAACATATTATGATTATTCAGATTACCGATTTTCCTTTATTTCGGTAGATGGTTTTTAAATAAAATTTTGGGAGTGTAATAGATTACTGTGCCTCAAAGAAAACATACGACATTTTATCATTGAAATATGATAATTTGATTAGACATCACAAGAACGAGTATAAAAGAAAAAAAATAATTAAATCAATTTGACAAATTGAACTCCGAAGCTATGCTTATTTAAGAACAACAGGTTCATTGTAGCTGATACTATTGAAGACCACCTAAATTAGCAGTTTAAATTTCCTAATACTAAGATATTACGTAAAGTCGATGAACTACGCAAGACGATTAAGTAAGGGCTGTGTTTACTCACTTCATTTTGTCATTGTTTTGAAAAAGGTGTTATTCGAAGCGGAAATAGTAAGTATGGTAAAAGGTATTAAGGATAGAGAAGAAGATATCAAACAAATTAATGAACATTTTTTTAAAATTAATTGGCTGTTCAAGAAAAAATACCTAACTGACTATAGCTTGTGCCTGTAATATTGTAATGCAGAAAAAAAACTCGGAAAACCTTACTAAAATAAACGGAATACACGAACAAGACAGCAGAACAGACCTCGTACATCAATTAAAAATATAGTTTGCTAGGTTTTGAGGTTACAGTTTTTCTGATAAAAAGAGTGTTTGTTATTTACATTTTTTTAATAAAATGAATATACGTTTTACCATATCTGTTTCTTATCTTTTTGAAATGATAAAAATAATATAATATTGATGCTATACATATTTAAAAATGTATAATAGGACTATCATTTTCGTGTTTGCATATTACATTTCAATTTACAGGCGTCAGATGAAGCTATATACTCAGGTGGTTACCGTCACAACGTCCGCGAGGACGTACAATATCCTGTATCAAGACAAGATTGGCAAGATAGGGAAAAGGCGTTTCCACCTAAGAATATCATAGAAGATAGAAGAGATGTATCAAGACTTCAAAAGTTTGATATACAACGAGCTTCGGATCAACAAAGACCAATAGAACAGGAATCGAAGAGGTCCAGGTCTCGTACTTCAAGATCTCCAAGGCGCGAAAGATCGCCATTGCGGGATCGTTACAAACGCCATTCACCATCCCCCCGCTCTCCTCGGCGATCTTGGGCCCTTGAGAAACGACGAAGCCCTGAAGCCCGCGACCCACCACCACCCCCTGTTTGGCCAGGACAAGATGCAAGAGAAGACTACTCGCATCAAAATAGATCGATAATTCATGACCGTCAAATTGAAAAACATGTTCCCGTCTGGGAACCTAGAGAAAAAAAACGCGATGACTACCAACCCGCTGACAACAGAAGGGATTTTGAAGAAGAAATCAGAATTCGAAAAGAGGTTGGAAAATGGAAACCCCTTCCTCTGTCGAGTCCTCCGGAGTCATCATCTCGATTAGAGGACAAGAATCGCATGCAAAAGGAATATACGAGGAAAGACTTTGAAGGTCATCGCGATTATATCCGTGAAGGCGAAATTCGCAAACCTCATTCCGACAGGGTGGATAAAGCATATCAACGGCAGGACCGTGAAGTTACCCGTTATAAATCCGACCATGAACGAAAAGATGACATACCACGCAAAAGAGAAGAATACTCTGGTCGCATAGAAGAAAAGAAAAAGGAAATATTAGAAAAGCAAGAGCAACTGCAAAAGGAGATCGATGAAGTTTACAAAAGAGCCGTGGATTTTACAAAGAAAGCTGTGATGTACAGGAAAGGTGAACACAAAAAAGAAGGTTACAATAGTGATAGACGTCGTGATGAAGATCATGTTCCTAACGACTATGAACGTTATAAACAAGATTCTTATGATGAAAGACGCAATCGTGATGATCTAAGTAAAGAATATTCTAAGGAAATATTTTCAAGGACTGATGAGGTGAAGAGCTTAAGCGAAAACATTGCACAAAAACCGCGTTTCGAAATCGACGTCGCACAAAAAAGACACGCGTTAAGCCCAACGATCAAAGCAAAGAGGAGTAAAGCAATAGACGAAATCTCCGAAAAGATTTTATGTAAATATGGCAGTGCCTTGCCCAACGAGATTAAGAAACGGGTTCAAAGTGAACTTAAATGGACACTGGGACGGAAACTTCATGAACTATTTGGGGATAAGGACGTTTCTTTTATAGAAATGGTAATTAAGTTTAACGCAAAACACACTCAGAGGGATGAAGAAAATATTTTTGATGAAGTAGTATCTAGCTTGCCTAGTCACTATAGAAATATGAAACGAGTTGCTCAAGGTAAGAATAAGAATGGTTCCGACTTTCATATTCTAATTGTTTATATTCTAGGCAATTTTATTAAAACGTTCTCATATTAAAGCATTTTAAACCATAGTATAATAATATATGCATACATTTTTTAAAAATGGAATGTTAATTAAACTTGGTATCCTGTCCTATTTTAAGAACATGATTAATGTAAAAGTAAATCACATCTAAAATATAAATAATAATAAATATAATTAACTTGCAGATGATTCTGATGTTTCTGCAAAACATTCTAGGCGATCAACTGAACCGAACTTTATTAAAGGTAAGACTCTACCACTTCTAATATTACTTAGCTGTATTCGCTTTCATTAACTAAGAGTATTCATGATAAAAAAATGTGACTTTTTGACTTTCACAGATCAACATGAACCTAGTCCGCCTAGATTACACGGACAACAAAGTAAGTAGCATTAATTTAATTGTATATTTTTTTAATTATATTATAGCTTGACCTTGTTTGAAGTATGGAAACGTATAGTCAACATTTCTATTATTAGTTCCAGATTGGAATGTTGGTATGATGTCAGTTGATGTTGCAAATCCAGGGATTTTCATGAACTCTTCTCTTATGGTGCCCTTTCCCGCTCAGTATCAATTCGTGCCGACTTACCAGGAAGCGCCTCAACCGATTTTCGAAGAAAATAAAAAGGAGGGTTACAGTTTATATTTGTGTAAAGATGATTTTCAGCCAATAGTAGAGTACGAGACGGATAAATTAAAGGACTTTTTAATCCAACAACTAATAAAGGTCACGGAAACTTGTGAGGGCTGGGCTCCCGACTTCACTCTTAATAAACAGAACAGCACTTACCGAAACGAAGTAATCACTCGCGATGAACGGTCGAAGGATTGGCTTCTAAGTTTAGATTTTAGTGATTTCACCGAATTTAATGTTCTCGTATATACAACTGAGGAGTTGTGGTATGAGCGAGCGGCTATCTGGTTGCCAGGTCATTCCAGGTGTAGGAATATAGAACCATTATCAAAACTCAAGCTACAAAATAAAAAGTTGGAGGGCGTTAATATAGGTAAGTGGAAGTTTGTCAAAAAGATTGTCACCGATAAAGGTACACGCGTGTACGTAGACATGCCGCCATCTTCTGCCCGTGCTTTAGAAAAACACAAGATGATGTTGAGCTACGAACTCCAGAAAGTAAACGTATTCCTTAAAGCGGTTGCTATAGATAAAGACGCTTTCGATGCGGGTCTGAATGAATCATCATTAAAAGTTCTTCCTTTATCGGCTAACTGTCCTATGCCATCGCTGGGCCACGATCCGAATATTGTTAAAATTGCAGCTAAAGGTAATAAGCCATTGTCCTTAATAACAGCAAGAAAAATTAAAGATCTCATAATATTTCGATTATTTAAGTACCATCAGCTTGAGGGTAAAAGTAGGACAGATTTTGTTAAATATGGTTTTTGTCAACCAGGATATCTTGGTATTTTACCAGAAAATGAAGAATCAAGAAAGTGGATCTCTTCCATTGATTTAGGGAAGATTAACCGTCAGCTTTTGGTAGTCATAGGAGCGGACGAAAATAAGACCATATATTTTAAAATGAATATTTTCATACCTAGAGATTATGCTGTTAACACGGCTCTTGTATATGAACGTTTACGACATAGTAATCAAGGTGTTAAAGGAGTTAATTTCAGTTTGTGGAAGAATCAAAAAATCGTTAAGAGTAACGCGAAAGTTATATTTCAAGTTGATATGGATTTGGAATCCGTTGAAACAATTTCTAAAATGAATTATCAATTAGACTACGTAGCGGATGGTCACGACATCAAGTGTGTGACGGTAGATGCTGAATTTTCTAGGTCTAAAATAGAAGAAATGATTGCTAAATACAGAGCTGAAATGACTGATACGTATGATGTAGAAAATATGGAATTAGCATCTTCTGATTCAGAAGATGAAGTTATTTGTCTTGATTAATTTTCGGTATTAGTACTACGTACTAGTACGAACTTTTTTTCTCTTTATCCTGTGCATTTCCTATTAATGTTAAATAATAAAGGATTTATTTGGTGAACATTTTGTTGTTTTTTTATTTTGTTATTCGTAAATTTAAATAATTTTTTACAAAAAGTTTAACTACTGATATTAGATATTGATTTAAAATGCCGTAATCGTCGACATACATCGAAAGGTATGTAAATACAGTTATTACATTTTTAATTTTGAAAATTCAAAGATTTCTATGTTTCAAAATTTTTCAGTTCTTCGGTTGTCGATGAGTCGGAAAGAGTTTCAGGACAAGTATGACTGAACACAAAGTTGAAATTTTTCTTATGCGGTGATGAATACGAAGTTTTCAAGAGTTCTTCGTATATTCTTCAGTGGTAAGAATTTTTGTTTTAATCCTTTAACTTTTTTGGTATTCCAATATTGAAGAAAGCAAATCCATCATGTACATAAAAAAAATGCAGTTCATCAGCTGTCAACATCACGTAGGTCTTTTTTTAGTTCCGACGGGTTCGATATAGTCTGCAGTATCAGCATTACTTTCAATGTTGTAAGTATCTGACTGGGTTGTTTTCCTAGGGTTTTGTTTCGTCAAGATTGACGTTTGCTTTGTTTTATTTTACAGCTTATAGAAAATTACTTATCTTCCTAAAATTTTATAAGTCTTGCTTAGCTTCTTCCATGTTATGTTCCTTGGCTTGTTAATGATTATCTTTGCTAGTCATCTGCATGATTGATACCCCTAAATTGATTATTTTTAAACTGTCTTTTCAAAAAGTAGTATTCTATTTCAATGGCAATATTCTTTGGTATCATTCAAATGACCATAATTTAAGTCAAAACAATGTCTTAATCAGATCTGATTGTGTTTGCAGTATTAACACAATCATTTCTCATCTCGACTGCATTACAAATAAATATTATTTTGACTCAATATTTGCTATGAGTTTCTAATCAACTAACAAATTGTTTGTCATGAGTACCAATTGGAATCACTTTCTCCTTTGAGTTTTTATATTCCTTAACTTTGACCATAGCGCTTTCAATTTGATCATACATTAGTTTTATATTATACTAACTTCAGTTCCTTTGGCTTGGTCTTTGTTTGTATTGACATTGGATCAGAAGATGTTTCGATCTTCTACCAAATTCGTTCTATCGTTTCCAGGATTGAAATCATCTTTAGGGTATAAGTTACCAAACGCAAAAAAATACTCTGAAGTTTCTGCGCACCTCCTTATTGTTTATATTAAGTATCACTTAAACTTTGTAATGCTGAGTCGGTTTTTGTGGACTTGTTTTGGTTCAATTTGAAATCTACTAAACATCGGAATTTCAGATTTTGTCGGTCAATTCTCATGCTCTCTATTCTATAAGTATGGTATCATTCAGTGATTCAAATATTACTTCTATGTTATTAAAAACAGTGGATCGTTTAATACAATATACTTATAAGTTGTAGTTTATACAGGAGAAGATTGTATAAACCTTCCTCTACATGTTTGGATGTGTGATTCATTATAAAAATGCAAGGAAAAGCAAAACTTGGCCTCTGAAGCGAAGGCCTCCTTTTAGAGTTTATTCCACTACTTTACTCAAATGTGTATACGTGTGGCAGAATTTCGTCCAATACATATAGACAGGTGTTTTGGCGATGTTTTCATTCAGCGCTTGGCAGGAGAAGAATTATAAACACGGTAACGGCAATCTAGATTCCACGTGTTTTATCTACTGGGTAGTCCCCAATTTTCAAGAGTCCCTCGATCTACTCCCGCTCGGGAAAGCGTTCTCTTCTTTAAAGAAAGTTTAGTTAAATGAAAAACTATTCATCGTTACTTTTTAAAAACTAATTTTAAACATTTAAAAATTATGTTATTATTTGTGAATTTTTCTAAATTTTAATTAATAGAAATATAATTGCATGATCTAATTATCTTCATATCAATTAATTATTTATGTACTAATTATTATTCCAGAACGTCCTGTTAGTTGCCGTGAATCATTGAAGCCGAAAATGAATACAGTTTCTGAGATAAAACGTTCGGTGGAAGTTACTCAAAAATCGCCTGAAACAAAACCTTTGAAACAAAAAACAGCTGAAAAAGAAGTAAAAGGTGAGAATATACTATTACTACTACATATAATTTACTTAAATTTAAATGAATTCGGTTAAATTATTATATTTAATATACTTTGTATCCCGTACCAGAGAAAAAGCTAGAACTCGACGTTGAAACTGAAGAACCTGAAAAACAAGATGGCGGCCAATTTGAATTGAATGGGCTGATGACCAGAGTCTTGGAAGAAGAATTGCAGACTATTATGATTGAGGTATGAGTTATAATTACATTGTAAAAGTTTAACATGTATCCCTTATACGTTGATTGTGAATTACGTAGGAGTTTTCTGAATCCTTTCTGTTTTTTTAAGCAATAGTAGTTGGAAATTTTATCTTGGTGACTATTGATATGAAATAATCTGTCCCAATATGTTCTGAATTGTGTATCGACAACCCGAACATACCCGCGCAAGAAACTTGTAGATACAGGGAATATAGAAAGAAACATGCTGTTTTAAACATACCTCGTACCTTAACTTTTATTTTTCATATTCGTTATCGTTTCGTTGTCAATTCTGAATCAGCCCTCATCTAGTTTGACAAGTAAACAGATTCAATCAAAAAAAATTTATTACAAGTGACTCGTAGTTAAAGAATAAAATTAAAACACAAAATAAATTCAAATGAATTGAATAATTTGTGACTCTTAGTTATTTTATGTAAATTTTTCGTCAGGTCTGGCAAGCGCTGCCTGATGATCCACCTACAGAAGCAGAACGATTTGTTGCGGAAAGTCTTCGTAACGAAGCCAGCGACGAAATAAGAAATGTATGACTTTCGTATTAAAATATAATTACCACCATTTTTATAAATTTTCTCCCAAACTGTTATAATCAATTTATAAACTTTTTACAGGCTCTTGGACTCAATGTTACCAAAAGATTACTTAACGTCTATAATCCTCTTTTTGTCAAGGTAAGTTCCATACAATTGTCTATAAATACGTATGTAAAACGAATTGCATTTATTCGATTTTATTTAAAAAATAAAACTTTAGAACGTGTTTTCTTTTTCATATATTAGTATTTAAAAATAAGTATTTTTGTTAATCGCAGATTTGTTTCTCTTGCCGACCTGAGAGCGGTTGCCTCACAAAATTTCTGGATGAATACAAGATAAAGGGTTTCAAACGCATTCATAAAGAGACCAATACATTTGCTGCGCGACTTACCTCGATAACAGACTTTGACAATATCTGTTCTGCCAAAGATATCCGCTGTGGTGAGTATACGAGAACATAATCTAAAAATTAGTTAAATTAAAAATTTAAAAAACATTATTTAATTTTGTTCCAGGAAGCGCGAGAATAACTGTATCATCATGTTATAGATTCCTACAATGTCCTAAGCAACTCAATACAATATTTGCAAACAATGATGAAGAAGTTGGAACTGAAAAAGATGAGAAAGATACAAATGAAATAGAGGATGATGAGAAAGAAGCAGTCACGCCTAAAGAAAAAATAATTCTTGAATCAAATACCCGAGAAGAAAAACTAATTATAGTACCTAAAGAGAAAGAGCGAAAAAATAAAATGGTAGCAATCGAAACTACGGAAACAACTCATGCACAAAAAAATGTATTATCTGAAAAAGTCAAACCAATAGAAAATATAATCCAGAAAAAATCAGTTGTAACAAAATCGCGTACTTCCGAAAATAATCCTAAAATCGAAGAACCCAAAAAGACGAATAAAATGAAAAGTCCTATAGGTAAACCTAATATTTCTGGAAATAAAATTAAAATCGAAGAAAACAATACAATAAAAAGTCCAAGTACAAAACCTAATACTTCTAAAAAGAAACCTAAAGTCGATGAACCGAAAGAAAACAATAAAATCAAAAGGCCTCTAGCCAAACCGGTACAGAAGACTGTTTCAAAAGAATCTTCCAGAGATAAAATTTTGAGCAAACCCTTAAAAGCAACTGCTTTAAAACAAAATATTATTATTAATGAAGATGATTTAACTGATTTTGAAATTGACACTGAATTTGATGAAGATGATGAAATGAATGATGAAGAAATACTAGCTCTCATATCTGGTGGTGTTATTGTTGACGAATGCATTGGTTCCGACGATGAATAACATTTCTTTTTAAAATCAAATTGCTGAATTATTAATTTTGTGTAAAAAGAATTAAAATATTGTTTCAGGATGTAATTAATTATTACAAGATACACTTTTAACCTAAGAAATAGGATAAATAGGAATTAGGTCATTTGTTTTTAAACTACATGTTTATAAATAAAATGTGATGTACTGAGTATGACTTTTTTTACTACGATTTCTAGTTTTACAAATGTTTTTAATAAAAATTCTGATTATATACCAATAAATGCACCTAATTAATAAAGAATAAGCCTGTCCCAATTAAACAAGGAGAAGGAGTGAAAATAAACAATCATCAGATTTAAGTACATATTTCATGCGATTTGCTAATATATCCTATTTAATTACGCCGCCCATTGAGGCATCATCATCGCGAGTAATAGTTGCCAGTCAGTTTACTTAATACACCCGCAGCGACTTCGGAATGTTCATAGTTCGCGGACTATAATCTTAATTATATATGTTGGTTTATAATATTAATATTCGACTGAACTCCATATATCCACGATATTTACTAAATTTACTTCCGATGATCCATTAAAGTCGCCGACATTCAAAAAGCATTTTTCACGAATCCATAATGAATACCATAGATTATTCAAAATCTCGAAATTGTTTATTTATCTTTACTCTTCCTGTGCTTTGTATTGACTATAGAATAAAATTATCTCCGAGATTTACTATTCTCTTGTTACTAAGTCTTGTACTACATTTGATCCGAAATTATCAAAACATAATGATTATTAGTTAACATCAATAAAGCCCGTTTATTATTAAAAAAAAAAATCAAAGTTTTATTAAAAAATATTTATTTTAAAACAATTGTTGAGACGCAATTACAATTTTATAAGAGTATTTCAAAGAAGAGTTTTAATACATTATTTGAGTATTTTAAGCATGGGGTTCATTTTGGAGGTTCCTCAGAATCAACAACTTCGTCGTCAACCTGCAAAAAAACAAGATTTATATTTTACGGTTAATTTAGTTAATTTGTTCCGCTACTTAATGTATGTATGAGTTGTACAAAAGCTAAGCACATTGCTAAATATAGAAGTATAGTAATAATACCACATATTCATTTAAGCTTACGATATTACAGTCGTTGACCGTTGTACTAGATAACTACTAATATGAACTACAAATTAATTTATATGCAAATAACTTGTATAAACTAAAACGTAACTTTACATTTGTAATATTACAATGAAAAACTAATTTGGTACAAAAATATTGAACGAATTGATACAATCCTGTATTATTCTACTAAGTCAAATTATGTAAGTATAAAATTACATAAGTATGAAAAAAATTATATTTGTGTTGCTCTCAAAAGGGAGGATGCCCGTCGTTTCTTTGGAGCGGCGGCTTCTATTCTTTTTCTTTCAAGCTCCACTTCATCTGCTATATTATAAACATCTCTAGGAGCAACCTAGATGTAAATAAGTTACGCATAGAAAGAGATTAAGAAAATTTAGTCTATGTTTTAGGAAACCATATTCTCTATGAATAAAAATAAATATGGCTGTCCGTCTGTCAATTTGCAAGTCTCAGTCAATGACCGTGACGCGGCGTCATTAAATTTCCATCGATAGCATTTCGCATTGACTGACACTATTGACAGAAACGGTTTCATTTTAGAAATAAGCCATTGCCAATTTTATTTCGTGTTAATTTAATAACACAGGGTCCGCTGTGTCAGAACACTTAATTTTAAATAATATGAGACGCAACAGAGATTTTGATAATAATCACCATCAGCCTTCTCCCGGTGGACCTCTAATGACTAATCATCTCCGTGTAAGTATAAATTTATATTATAGATCAACAACGGAAAACCTACGCTAGCCTTTATTATGTCTTTTGTATTAAATTCCCTGAGTATTTCGCATGTCCCCCTAATTCACTAATTCACTTATAACCTATATATAAATATAACGGTATAAAAACATATTTAAATGATATTTTTAATAAATTATTTTTCAAGAATCTGTATTCTTTTAACATAACTTATAACATTTTATTAGGTAGTGAACGGATGCTCTCCATCAATAGATAATTCTGTTTGTTAAGATTTAGGTATTTACATAAAACGATTTATATACATACCGCCCTGACTAACGTAAAATTTAACTACGTTTTTAATTACGAAATTTTAAATTTGAAGATTAACTTATTTTTTTATAAAGTGTAGTATGTAGTTTTTGTGGAGAGATTGTTTGTTCTTGGGTCTTCCTTGGGGTTCAAACTTGCTGCATACTAAATTTCATCAAATTCGGTTCAGCAGTTTATCCTATAGACAGAGTTACTTTCGCATTTATATTATTAGTATAGGTAAACATTTTGACACTTGTAGAAAATTTGCTAGAATGACAATTATTTCTTTGTAAAATGGTGCTAAATATTATTAGATATATCAAAATGCTATAACACTAAAATCAACCACAAACAAAATGTAGTAACAAAAAGAATATCTATTTTAATAAATATTTTACTACAGATTGAAGTGTAAAACTTATACCACAATGCAGTGTGTTTCGGAAAAAGCTTGTAATACATCACAGACAACAACTGCCAATGGTTTTACATGTGATTAATAAATGACAACTAATAGCAATATTCGGAAACAGCTTAACTTGTATCTAAATATATTAATGTTTTCTAAAAGCCTTGAAAAAAAGATTTGAAATACTTATGTCAACGTAACTCATGTTACTTGCCTCTAAAATATAATAAAGTTATAATTGTGAATTTTACTTCAAACTGTAATTTATATTTTGTGTGACTATGTTTTATATATGTGTCTTAATTTTTTTATCTCTAACTTATCTTAATAAGATATCTCTTCAGGGTAAATAGCACACCTTTTGTACTTAGTTATCCTTTGACATTTACTTTGCATCTGTTTTTTTTCTGTTATGTACAAGTGTTAAATTAACAAAAACACATTTGATTAAATATGGAATCTCTTTCACAAATAAATGCTTGAAGCAGAAACTATCCCATTACTGATTAATATTAGGAAAGATAATACTAATCATATGGCTGTAATTGCATTAGGATCTCAAGCCTAAAAATGTATTTATTTATTTTCACAAAATATTGATAAAATTTTAAAGGACTTGGACATAGAACTGGAGCTATTAAAACGTAAAAGAGAGATAATTCAACAAGAACAAGAAATGCTAAGCAGATTCTCATCAAAGGTAGGTTACTATAGCTATTTGCAATCTACTTTCAAAGTATTTGCTATATTAACCTTTGAAAAGTATATGAAATAAATTGACTTATACATTACTAATAAACTACTTTCATCCATATAAGAATACATTGAATGCAAAAATTACTTATTCTATTACTAACAAAGATATATCATAAATACTCTATAACCATTTATCCACTAACAACTAATAAAAGCCATGTCATTGGTGCAAATAAAACAAATACGATTAATAAATTCTTTTAAAAAAATGAATGTATTTACATTGTGAAGATTTTATAATTAATTCATATATTTGTTATTTTCGCTTTTTATAATGCTTTGAACTAAATGAACGTATCTTTTAAAACTATCATAATTGATGCACATTTTATTTATACTTCATGTGCTAAATAAGTTACAAATTTTTATTGACATTATTTTTAGCATGTTATAATATAATATTTTTTATTGTTCCCAATAATATATTCTTGTCCCAAGAAGATAATTTTTTATTTAAGCTTACCATTATAAGGTTAATGTCATGAATATTATGTTATTTAATTTATCTTTCTATATTTTATGAATCAACTAAAATATAACCTTCCGTTATATTTTCATAATTTGTAATGTCATCATCACAAATCACTGCCAAGAATATGATGTTTTATGATGCTTATTTTACTTTCATGTATTATAAGTCAATCAAAAAAATTTCATAAATTCCATGGCAGTGGCATGATGGAGTCATAATAATTGATTAATTATTTATACTTACAATAAAGTACCATCTGTTATATAATTTGAATTTGTAATTAAATTTCAGAGGCAGTATGATTACGAGCATCGCTCTAACACATACGATCGACAAGAATCCAATAATCGTCAGTTCAATACCAATAACTTTAACACTAGATATGACGGTCCTAGCAATTCTGGTAATTTTACCAGACCCCAAGGAGTTAAACGCCAAGCACCTAATCAATATTGGCAACCCCCATCAGCTCCCAAACGTTTCACAGCTCCTCAAAAAATTAACCCTTGGCAGACTTCGAACCCCCGTCAAGAATTGGGATTTCCTATCCGAAAACCCTTTCCGTCTCAAACTGGTAATATTGGAGGATCAATCAGACCCCTTATGAGCATTCGGCCAAGCATTAGCCAAAGAATTCAAAAAAAAAATCAGGTTACACGCAAAGATTTCAAACCTACTAAGGTAACTAAACCTAAACCTCATCAAGCGCCCAATAAACTTTCCACTCATGCTGTTGCGGAAACTAAAAAATTAGTTTCCCAAGTAGTAGATACCATTGATAAGAAAGCTGAGTCTGATCAAATCTTGCGTGTTGATAAAACACCTACGGTTCAGATGAAGGGTCGTCTCGAGTTAGCTTTAGGTACAATCATGAAAGAGATTAAGAACGAACATTGCGCTGACCCAAAGGACATTGAGCATTTTCAATCCCCATTTATACAGCGTCTGTTAAAACATGCTATTCGAACACGTATAAGGAGTGTCATGATAGATCAGGTTGTTGGCAACTTTAGTGACATTGTTACTAAATACCGCAAGAAATTCCCGAAGGAAACTGATCTTGAGTTAGTACAAATAGCAAAAGACGCCCAAAGTTTAAGCTCAAAGTCAGTCGGTGTTGCACAGCTTATAGAATCAGGTGATATTATTAAATCTCTTCCAGTTATATTTCATTATGATTTATTCAAAAGTTTAAACTTTTGTCAATAAATTACTTGTTGATTGATTAATATCAGTCATAAACATGCTGTCTGCTATGATATGTTGTGTACAATCCTTTATTTTTATATCTTTTTAAAGTAATAAAACCAAAGGATTTGTAAGCTTAGAATGCTATAGCGTATCATTAGCATAGAAAATAAACTTTAGATACTCGAAAGTTTTATTTTCGTTTTATGTGAAAAAGTTATTTTGTCAAATGAATAATTTTATTTATATTGTCGAACTAAACTATTTCACTAGTTAAAAGGAATACATAAAATCTTACTAAAAAAAAACTACCTTTTATTGCACTTATAATAATCATTCTTTAAATATATTTTGTTAATAATTTATTTTGATAGTTTAATTTAACATGTGATTCTTTCAGATGATCCCCAAGAATTTTACAATAAAAATATGTTGAAAGCACTCTACGTCAAATTTGATGAAATATTTGAGAATGTAAGCCACAAAGTTTTACTCTTCCTAATATTTGTAGCATTGTTTGTTTAAAATTAGATACATAGCTTATATTATAACTGCAAATAAATAATAATATATAGAATAGTTGTAGAAGGTGAAATTCTGATTGATGACTTTATTTTAGCTGGAAAAGTTATACCAAAATAAAGGTAAAGATTTAGATGAATATATTAAAAACATGCCTGAACCAAAAAAGGTAGACAAAACTCAGAATCAAAGTAATGAAAATATCAATCCTGGCAAAGAAAAAATTAATTTGGAAAACCTTATTGGAGATGGAGACACAATCAAAGTAATAAATGAGAGATTAGAGAAAGTCAAGATTTATAGAGAGTTCATGGATGAACTTATTGAACAAAGACTGCCTAAAATCTTACCGAAATTCAAAGATGTTTGTATTATATTTATTAATAACAACATAACATATATATTAATTAGATAATAATAAATATATTAATCATTTCTATTTTTAGGCACTCCTATCCATTATACTCACTGACAAAGAGTTTTTGGTCACAAAATCAATGATAATATCCCAATTAAAGAAAAAGGTGAACAGAAGCTTTGATAAAGATATTGATGTTGAATTTACCAGCCCAATCCCCAATATGATGACTGCATCTTCTTCTCCTGAAACTACAGTTAAAAAATCGATGAATACTTCTGAAACCTCTACAGACTCTTCTGTAGCAAAATTATCGGATACTAAAGCTACACCAACAGATAACTCCTCTGATGCAGGAAAACCTTTAGTTTCACCTGCACAGTCATCACCTATTAAATCATCTACAAATACAACACCAAAAACCATTGCAAATAATACTGCTGCATCTCCTAATATGTCTACGGTACAAGCCACCCCTAAGATACCACCAAAGACAGATGATTTGCATTATGTCAAGGTAATAAAATTGCTTTCTGTAGAATAATTAAAACAATAACTAATATCCAATGAAGAAAAAAAAAGTTATTTTAAAACGAGTTTAATTAATTTTATAAGAAAATGCGATAAAAAACTTTTTGCATCACCTCAATATAATTTTCAATACTAATACAATACAATTATTTACAGCTGATCAGTCGCCCAAATTTGCCGGCCAGAGCTGTAATATATGATTTCTTGAAGCAATTTAAACCAGCATCAATCAAGAAACACAAAAGTATCAATAATCTTTTAGTCATCGGATTCACTAATAAGGAAGACTTTGATAAAATACTTGCAGTTAATGAATCTGTTGTTGGTAAGTAATACTAATAAATTATGTTGCTAGTTACTTTTATAAATCGTTTATTTCTTTTTAAATATCCTTTCATCCCGTGACATGTTGATAATTATTTTCAGGCAATGCAACAATCATAATAAAAGCCAGTGAACAGGTAACCAAAACAAAACAATCTACACCAACACAAGAGGAAGGTGATGAAAGTGTGGCAAAATCCGCTAACAATTCTTTCTTAGATGATAGTCTGCTTGGTTCAGATCTCGATAGTCAGATATCAGATTTATTGACATCTATCAGGAAAGCTAATGAATCAGATGAATGTCCTGACGCAAATAATAGTGATGATAAAATTGATACAACAGGGAAAACTACTGAAACTAGCAAATGTGTCGATGCAGCTAAAACTGAAGAAAAGCTTGATATAGCTGAGGCTGATGAAAAAAGCAAAGCTGATAATAATGAAGATAAAATAAATAAGGATGCAGTAGAAACTGAACAGGTTATGGTAAAGGAAGAGGTACAAGATACAACAAATATAACCAATACCAATATCACAACACCAGTGGAAGAGAAGAATCAAAAAGAACTACAAATTATTATGGAACCCAGTGAAGAGCAAAAGAATAATACTGAAATCAGCAGTTTGCCAGAGAAACCAGATGGTGATAAGTTAAAAGATACTTTAAAGGAATCTGGAAGAGCCACACCTACTAGAAGCTCTTCACGCTTAGCTAGCTCTACTCCAAGCACCATAAGAACTAGGAGAGCTAGCCGACTTGCACAAAACAACTAAAATACTCACCTTGTATTTATAGATTTAACATGTGATTAATGTTTGATTTAAATTAATTTATTTAAATCAGAGATAACCTTTTTAATATCTCTGAAATTAGATGAAATGATTGGAATACCTTAGTGATGTATCCATTTTTTGAATGACGTGATTGGTAATTAAATAAAATTAATTTGGTAAAATTTCAACATTGAAAACTTATTTTAAGTTAAATTAAGACAAATAAAAATTTCCCATTTTAATGATGTTTTATTTTTAGACTATATGGAAAAAAGTAGAATTAATCCCACATGTTATAAAATGATTAAAATTAAGGTGCCTATGTAATTAATTCATTTTCTGTACTAAATAAATTCTATTCAAACTAATATGACTAACTAGATTTACATATTTGATTCAATTTCGATTAACGTAAAGCAAACTTCAGATTTAAGTATTTCATGCGATTTGCTAATAACTTAGTTATAGTTTGCGCACTACTAAGCGTTTATGGTTGATATAATTTTATTTATAACAAAATCCTATTACACTTTACTACTCATATCCACTTTAAATTTACTTCCAAAATTCCGATTAGTTTCGTTGACGTTCAAAACGCCATTTCTCGGAAATCATAGTGAATATAGTAGCATAATCAAGCGCTCGACCAATTATATCGCGTCAATTTGTTGTCAAATGTTGTTTATTTGGCTTTTCTCCTATTATTGTTGGAATAGAGTATACAGACATACTTGATTAAAATATCATTATTTATCATACAACACTTACTCTGAACTACGTACACACATATATAATCCCTTTTAATTTTACGTCCAAAGTTCCGATAACTGACGGCATTAAAACGCTATCTTTTCGCGAATGATATAGCGTCACTTCAATGTCAAAGTTGTTTATTTTGCCTACTTCTTGTGGTTCCAAAACACGTGTAGTCCGTTTCCGTTTCATATTATATACTATAAGATACGATTGCGCAGTATTATTGGGCGTAAGGATTTATAAAGGCCCTTTAGAAGACATGTAATATACATACCGCCAAACATATACTGTTCCAACAATAACAAGTATTGTTTTAGGGATAACTGCCTAATTGAATTAACATAATCTTATATAATTTGAAAATAATTTAACTTATAGTATGGGTCCGTACCCGATATGATTTGAATATAAAAACCAGTAAAGGGGTATAGAGTGAGTATTCAGGAAACGAACTTCCTACCCTTAGGAAGCCCCTTGCGACATCGCATCTCTACTTCAGATGTTGTCGGAATGAAGTTTATATGCTGAGCGTATGCAATCACCATGTTCGAATAGATATCGCAAGCCACTGGAGACGATGCAGGCGTGGTGTCTATATCGACCTCATTTCTGTTAATGGAGCGTAAACTGCTTTAGGAATAAAACGATCACCTCTAGGCCGCATTCAATTGTAATATGAAAAATTGCATTGTAAATGCAACTGCTGAAAAATAAAAGAAACGCCCGCTAAGTTTCTGTGGCCGGTTCTTCTCAGGTCTGTTGAACTGGTGGTAGATTTTTTCTTGACTATAAATAAAGCTTTTATATCGAATAAATATTTATAACGTAGATTATGATCCTATCGTCTTTGTTATGCAGGACGTAAATAAGTTTTCTGAGTCCATCCGACGTGTTACCTCTACTTATATATATGTATAGCTGGGCCGACAAGTACAATGTCTATCTATCAAGCTAGTGTCGCATTCGCTTCAATTCTTTCGAGTCAAATCCACAAACCGGAGATGTAACTTAAAGAGAACCAGAGATTATTAAGTTTAAGTTTAAGTTTCTTTAAGTTTAAATTACATCTCTGTCAGTTACATTGGATTGCGGCATTTGGTGAACCCCTCCCTAAAGTACGCCAAAAAGGTTTTTTACTTTCTCAAGAAGTTTTTTCTTACATTAAGTGATTTTGTATGTCATTTTGGTAGGCGAATTGGTAAATGGGCCACCTGATGGTAAGTGGTCACAATCAATAGACATTGTTTCTGTAAGAAATATTAAATTAAACCTTTAAATTATATATATAATATTTTGTGTTTGTCAACGGAGTCGTTCTCATTTCAAATCGGAACACAACAATACTAAGTATTGCTGTTTGGCGGTAGAATATATGATGAATGGGTGGTACTTAACTAGACGGGGTTGCACAAATACCTACCAGAGATGTCCTAAAATGTGTAAGTTATTATGTTCGGAAATGAATGGAGATAATATAAAATTGCTAAATAAAATCAGCTAGAATTGGCCCTAGAAAACTCATTAAATAAATAATTAAATGAGTATAATATTCAAAGTCAACGCTGAGATATGTTTGCATTCGACTTAATTACGCGAAATAAACATAATGGACTATTATTAAAAAACACCTTTTTATTTGTAAAGACAAAAAGGTTTTTATTTTAAACTTTCAGAACTTTCAATATTAATCAAGCCAAATAAAAGAAATAACAAGAATAACGTTGACTTACCATAAGCTGATTGATATAATATTCGTAAGTAATAGTATCTGTTACTGGATCTAGCGCTGTTTGCATCATTTCGTCGAATTCCTCCTGTATAAATTACTCATATGTGTAAAAGTATGAAATGACTTATGAAATGAAATCATCAAAAATCATAACTTTAACAAAACAATATACCAAATATTTTATTGTTTTTTTTTTTCAAATTAATATTATATCAATTAAAACTAAAACTCAATTTGTAGATAATGCTTTATATTATTCATTTGCTATTTTTGTTGAAACAATTACTAACCTGTGTAAAAGGTTCTCCTTCTTCAAGCATGAGCTGTGCAAATTTCTCCTTAGTAAGGAAACCACGTTGTTCTTTATCAAAATAACGAAATGCTGCGAGTAACATTTCTGCACTAGCTGGATAAAATCTAAAAAAAAATGCTATCATTTTGTGATATCTCGATAATCTGTATTTTCTGATCAAATGAAAAAGGTTGTTACTTTTAAATACGAAAAAAACACAGTGGATATATTATATTTTAGATTAATATAGTAACTAAAATTATTTTTTTGACAATGGGAATATTTTTTACTATTTAACTATAAAAAGTCTCCATAAAAAACTGTAAAAAGCTTTATTAAAAGTATAACACCTCTCCTTATTGCCTCCTCTGGCGACGGGAGGACTCGTTCGTTATATGCCCAGAGGTTTGTAATTGCGATTCAATAGGAAAATACTGCTAGCATTCTTGCCACCGTTCCATGAGGTCAAGATTTATACAGTAACAATTTTTATTCATATTTGTATATGTTTAAGGACTTAAGACAAAAACATATTAGTAATATGAATCTAACCTATGTTCTATCATTGCTTTGCACATGTATGGAAGAAAGTTCAGAAGTGGAATATTTCCAGTAGCTTCTTTATTTTCTGTAGCAAGGATGACTTCCTGTATTTCAGCTTCTGTAGGGCAACAACCTACAATCATATTCAAATAAAATATGGTATAGATATCAAATAAATTTTGGATATTTTAACGATTTTTGTAGTCACTTGTAAATTATTCCCTTACAACTTACCTAAAGAGCGCAAAATGGTTCCAATTTCTCGTACATCAACTACTTGCTTGCCTGAATGATCGAATACTTCAAAAGCTTCTATTATCTTTTTTTCTAAATCATTATTAGGTTGAACTGAAAGTAAATTAAAGCTCACAATTATTATGAGTGATAATGATTAACCTGTAAATACTTATATATTTTTAATACTTTTCGGTTCTTCTTTTCTAGCCATTATAATTGTAAAATGAGATTCAAATTAATATCAAATGTAAAAATAATCTAAACCTAATAAGTACTATATGGCATTGTTTCTTAGCAACTTCTTATTTATAATAAAGATGCACCCACACAAGTGAAAACATTTTATTTATATTACATTACGCTTGTTGTGGCACGAACTGGCTGAATGGTTTTATTTCTTTGCCATAAACTTAAGGACTGACGTAATCTGTAGTTATTGCACCGCCGCCATATTGGTTTGCTTGGCGCTCACTCCGTGATTCTTAATTTTTACGAGTAATGACTGTTTTTAAGGAATATATATGATTATATTGTGATCTATAATTAGTAGACTGTAGTGCAGTGACTATTTGTTTAAATTAAAATGGATCCAGCTAAGATGAAAGTGGTGGATCTAAGATCCGAGCTTGGCGCTCTAGGCTTGGATACTAAGGGTAACAAACCGGCTTTAGTGGAAAGGTTAAAGAAGGCTTTAGAAGCTAAATCAGGCAAAAGTAAGTACTATATACTCTAAATATCATAAAAATTGTATAAATATGATCAGCTATAAATGGTTGTTTGGGTTTGACAATAGCACGTGTAAAGCGCCGCTTCCACCATGTTTTATTTGGCCATGTTTATACGCATGACGTATTGCATGATTTTTTTTTAAATAAAAAAAATAGTTTAACGGTTTAATTGGTAATTTTACAGTTAATTTAAAATGCTGTATAAATTACACCAAGATTTTATCTTGTTAACATGCACAACGTATTTTGTTAGTAACTTAATAGTACGTATTCGTAGAAGTTTCCAGTTTGATAAACACAAACATTTATTGAGTGCCGTATCATCAACATAAATTCAATGAAACCTTGGATACATCGTAATGCTGTGTAATCGCTTACTGTTCATATTTTGTTTTCTTTTTTAATTATTTTTCAATGTTTTTTTATCCATTTTGAATAATTGGATTATAAAACACTTCAATAAAACTCAGGCAAGTATTTATTGCATTTTTAGATATTGCAAAGTTTAAACTTATTTATGACTACACTTTGTGAATGTGTGTTTTTTGTATTCCTGTGTTCAGTCCTTAATATAATAAGTATTGTATTATTCTTAACCTGGACTAGCTTAATTAAATGTTATTTAGTATGAAATGCTTTAGATAATAGTTTTATTTTTTATAATTACATGATTTTCTTCAGCTTAAAGTTATGTAGTTGTAATAAGTACCTAATGCATGTTGAGTAGTAATGTTAACTAAGAAAGACTTAATAAATTGAAACATATTGTGTCTACTAAATGCTATATATTTTATAATATAATCTATTAATACTTTGTAACAATTAAAACAAATTAAGTTTTCCATTCCTTCCATAGGTTAATTTTACTAATATAGACTTACTCCAGTAAGTTTACTTTTAAAATTCAAGTTATCGAGTAAACGTGCCTTGCTGGGATTGTTTGGGTTACAATATCTAAATAATTTGAGATACTTTGTATTTAGCGGTTCAGTAGAAATAATTTAAATTATATTTTTTTTATTTTACAGAAGATTACAATTTAACAAGGTTCATGCTATTAAGATTCCACTGTAATAGGTACTTTTACTAAGTGTACTGATAATCTTTTACTGTTCAGTTAATTATCTAAAAAAATCTTTTTTAGTATGTAAAAAATAATAGCCTAAAGTGAACACATAACAAATTTATTTAATCTCCATATATATAGTAATTTAAAACTACTTAAATATTTTTGTATATAATTGATCTGTTTGTGTATTTTCTGACCTACTCCCGAATGACTGCGCAAATTTTGAATGGGCAACTTTAAAAAAAAGTTAAGTTATTCTTTTCAATAAATATTATTTTTTTGTTTATTTTCAGCTTTTGCTGATACTTCAATTTTAGACACATCATCTGAAGAAGTGGAGGAACCTGCGACGCCTAGACGATCTGCGGCCGCGAGAACCACCCGCAGGTCATCTTCATCTAGGCTGGCTGCAACTCCCGCCAAGGTAATATAATTATATTCTTACTCTTTTTATTACAAATAGGCATAGACATCAAATGATGATGATGGTAAGTGGTCACTATTACCAATATTAGAAATTAAGATGAAGTGAGTATGACCCTCACTCACTCGCCAATACCAACAAAACTAAGTACTGTTGCTTGGCAGTAGAATATGTGATATTTGGGTGGTACCTATTCAGATGGACTTATAAATATTTGCTAAATAGATTGAAAATGTTTTGATTTATTTCATTAAGGAAAATGTATATTTTTAAAACAAATTTTAATTAAAACATTAATTAAGGACTGACTGACAGTAAATTTTTTTTATACCTACATAATTATCATTCCTATTTATTATTACTTTTATTTTATAAGTACCATTTATTCCCCAACAGTTACCTCGAGAAGAAACCCCACAAATAATTGAAGAAGAACCAAAAGAGGAAGAACCAAAAAAGAAGGAGGTACCACAAGTACCATCAAAGGAAGAGGTACCACCACCAGAACCAGAGCCGGAACGAGAACCGGAACGAGAACCGGAACCAGAACCGGAACCAGAACGGGAACCTTTACCTGTTCCAGAACCAGTTAAAGAACCTGAAGTGCCTCAACAAATTGAAAAACCTGAACCAGAAGTGGATTCGAAAGAAGAAATATCAAAAGACGATATTTACAGTATAGATGATCCGTGAGTATTCTACTAAATAACATTGTGGTCATATATAATGTAGCCAATGCTTCGATAATAAATGTTGACTGAATTTTATATTGACCACCTCATTGGTCTAGATCTAACTTATAAGACCACAGATTAAGAAGATTAAGGAGTTATTAGGCTTTTAAAATTCCCACCCATTATTTACTGCCTATTGCATGAGAATACACTTGTGTTTGCTAACATATAAGTGCATTATGATAAAACCGGCATAGTTGGCTAATTACTTCAGAAAGTTTTTGTTAATGAAACTACTATTATTTTTTGTTAAATTGTTATATATCACGAATGATTAAATGTTTACTGAACAAATGGACATTTTATAAATTCTAAAACATTGAAACATAAGTAAAGTATGTACAAAGTAAAAAATTGTTTAAATAGTAAATAAGACTAACAAAAAATTGGTGCCCTTAACATTATTATGGTTTTAATTTGTTTTTAACTTTGAATATTCATTTTAGGAGTGACTCCCCCGATGAAGTCAAGCAAGACACAGAGGGTACAGAGGAAGAGGAGCAAGGTAAAGGATTTGTTGAAAATCTAGTGACAACCTTGTAAAGATTATTATTTAAAAAAAAAAAAAAAATCTATTTTCTGGTACAGTATGCTGACTTTGAATTTTCAAACATTTGGTTAATTAATATAAATATAACACAAAAAAAAAGCTCAGTCGGAAACTAAGACAAAAAAAATGGTATATTTAGTTTGTAAAATAAATATTAAATCAAATTTGAATTCATAAATTCTATTTTTTATTCATATATATAAAAAAAAAACTTACTTTTGGTTATATGGACATGGGGGAATGTATCTAGTTTATACCAGAACTTCCGGTACATGTTTGTAACACGGGTACAGTATGTTATTTTGTATATCAACGATATTCAATAAGAAAACTTATTTTTTTAGAACCAAGTCCCCAAGAAGAAACAAATAGCAAGCAGGTGGAACAACAAAATGAAGTGACTGAAGGGAATGACGATGTGAAAATGGACCAAAGCGAAGAAGACAATGACGTAAAAGATAAAAACTGTGACAATGGAGAAAGAGAGAGAAGTGTAAGAAATGTTTTAATATATATTTAATTCACTTCACAAAAATATGTTGATAAAAATGTTACTTCCAGTCAATGTCCCACTGTTGGGTTTGGCTTCTCCTTCTTGAGGAGAGGTTTTAAGGCTTATGCTATGCTGCTCTAATGCTGCTTAGTACCCACTAAAATGAAATGGGATAGGATCAAAATTTATCACATATGAATCCTTATGTGTGGTAAATTTTTATCCTAAACATGTACAACACCTCCCAATGTTTTCCTTCACTGTCAAATATAAAATGAATTACACAAACGAAAACTCAGTACTGCTTAACCGAGATGGAATCCACGAAGGTTAACAATCACGCGTTCAAACCACAGGGGCATAGGACTGCTTATAATATTATCGAATAAACCGCACATTCGAAGGCTGTTAACAACAGACCAGTGAGACAAAAGTCCTAGTTATTAACTTTCCATATGTCAATATCAGTCTATATCTCAACGCGCAGCTCTCAACCAAAAAACACCTGTTAGTAAAAAACTAAAAATAATCAAAAGCATTGTTAGCAACTGTAAACTTGTTTATAATGCATTCAACAAAAGGCAAATTCCTTGTCGAGTCCGTTTTGTAGAATGGCATTTGAGTCAAGTTTTTTTTTATAATGGTATAGGTTGGCGGACGAGCATATGGGCCACCTGATGGTATGTGGTCACAACCGCCCATAGATAATGGTGCTGTAAAAAATATTAACCATTCCTTAGATTGCCAATGCGCCACCAACCTTGGGAAGTAAGATGTCTCTTGTGCCTGTAGTTACACTGGCTCACTCACTCGTCAAACCTGAACACAACAATAGTACTGTTGTTTGGCGATAGGATATCTGATGAGTGGGCGGTACCTACCCAGACGGGCTAGCACAATCCTCTACCATCAAAAAGTTTAATTTCCTATGTATTTCGATAATCAAATAACTGTGGTTAATATTAATGTAATTTATTGTTATATACGTTTTATAAATGTAATTGAGATAAGAGTAGCTACTGAATTTCTTACCGGTGCAGAAGCACGCACCTATAAATCGCACATAGAAATGTAGAGTCTACATTTAGAACTGGTGGACACTTTATATTTTAAAATTCTGAAGTGCTAGTATAAGCCTACTTGAATAAAGAATACTTAGATTTTGATGGACGTTTTGTTCGTATGCAATAAAATACAAAAGAACCAAGGTAAACTTTTTTTGATAAAAGTATAATTTAATAATTTTCTGTCTAGTGATTACTTTCATCTATTGATATCAGAATATCGATTTGATCTGTCAATATCAGACAATGTTATGTGGAATAGGTACGATAATAATAGTTTTTTTTTGTTAATTTATTTTATGTCATAAATAAAAACATAAAGTACTATCTATAGTCCTGTTTCGATACACGAACGTTAAATATATTCCAATGACAAGAGAATTAAAGGTAATGAAACTTTAGATTTACATATTCCATGATATTTAAGCGCTTGTAAAGACTCAACAAAAGTTAGACTTGTTATCAAATTTAATTATGTGTCGCTTATGTAACTTTTTGGTTCGAAAAAATTATACGCTCGTTTTTCATAAAATATAAGGAACTTAACTTATGTATGACATTTAAAAAGCTGTTTAATAGACAAATAAATATGTCTACAACAGACGAAGAGATAAAACAAAGGTATTGAGGCGCGTTAACTTGCGAATACGATATACCCAACATAGATAGATAATATACAAAAGCACCGTACGTATCGATCTGTTTACTAACGAAGCCTCCTAATTGACGCGCGCATGAGTGACGCACGTGCTTACAAGATGTCTTAGTGCGTGAGAAGACTAGAGTAAAGATAGCAAAAAATAAACAAATTAGTATATTTTTTTTATAAAAAATCCCATAAAGTAATTAACTAAAAATAAAACTATATGATTATTTGATTATATTACAGCGGAGATGGGAAATGACGGAAGAGGAAGAATGGGAACAGCTCAACGAGAGGCTCATACAGAAGGAGCAGGAGAGACTCGAGAGAGAAAAGCAGCAGGCCGAGGAGGACGCGAAGCGCTTAGAAGAAGTGAGCAAGGTAATCCGGAGCTGGATTATACATGTATCACAATTATATAGCCTATTCCAATCGAATGACTAAGGAGTACAGATTAACCGTAGACTTGCGTGAACTATCTGATTTGATAATATCTCTGCTATGTTATACACTACAAACAGTTTATTTCTCGAGACCTGACTAATTATATCATATCAATGCAATATAGAAGTTCTTAATGTGTTTTAGTCCTCCTATAATTGGAGTAGGCTATAGATACAATATGATTATATTCACAAGCATACATCTTCATGGCAGGACAGTTTAAGAAATTGAATAATATTTAATGTGTTCGGCTCCTTAGTTGTAGAGTATGGTTATAAATCGTCCTTTATAGACTGTAGGCTAGAAATACTTAACTTGCTAGAACATGTAAATAATATTTCAAATTAATCAAAACACTTAATAGTTTATATTAAATAGGGTTTCTATCTAAAAATCCAATATGGAATTTATTAAGTTAAGTAAAGTAAAGTATTTAATAGATTTTAATGCTTATTACAAATATTTAAAAAAATATTTTTCACTCAAGTTTGACATGCCACTGTTCACACACATAAAGGATCACATAGATAGCTATCGACAATAGACAACAATATAGAGCAGATATCTATAGATGGCGATTTCATCTATGATAAACTGAAGTTTGTTTTGTATAGCTATCTTAAATTGTTTCAGGATCCAATTAAATTGCAGCGGTTGAAACGGAAACAAGAGAAAAAAGCTCGGTGGAGTAACTTCTATAAGACTATAGAAGTCACCAATGAAGTGCTAGCTCCTGTTGAAGTGAATATTGCTTTCAATATATATTTAGTGACGATTTAATTATTTAGAAGATAAAATTTTAAACGGAATAACAAAACAAATTACAATTATCATAAAAATAATACGTCGATATTGACAAAAATTTAAATTATATGGCTGTCAAAAATTCGTCCCAAACAGATGTTATATTATCGCATTCTTTACGTCTATATTACAATTACTTATATCAACAATGTTTATGCCTTCATCGACATTTTAGATCTTGAACAGTTATGTTATATCAATGAAATGTCGAAGTTATTTATTTATTGGAATCGGCTATACGATCGGTATATGATTTTATTTTTTGATATCGTGTTTAATGTTTTGTATTTCGTCTTCGTAGGAGCCGAGTAAAGACAAAAAGGATTTGATAGAACAGAAACCGGAGCCTGAATTGGACGACGACAAAGTCACGCTATCTTGGTGTAAGTTTTTATTTTTTTATTAATACATACGGTATGTAATTTAATCGATTGAAATGTGTTTTGAATAATATTAAGTCTCAATCGTATGAACAGAAAAGATTTATTATATTTACTTAAATATTATCGAATGATTAGAACTGATTTTATAACATTTTCTATAATTAACTGTAACTTTTCTTTAATTACATAACCAGATTTGCTCACTTGGCTATAAAAGAGTAATTTTTTACGTTACGTTTAAATTATGAACTTGTAATTTTCCGATTTAAAATGTCAATCACGTGTCTCGCAGACGACAGCGACTTGAACCAGTACCTGGAGCTGCCGCAACTGAACAGCGTGGTGCCGCTCAGCGACGGAGCCTTCGCCCACGCGTGGGCCGGCGCGCGGGCCTCGCACGGCGTGGGCGCCGGCCGACTCGTGTACGAGGTAGGTCTTACATACTATTGTCCATTTGCTCCTCTACTTGAATTTTCTGTTAGTTTTACGTAAAAAATATATACTTAAAATATAAGAACGCCAAAAATTATCTCAGTTTCAGTTAATGTTTATTGTTAATAGGAGGGAATTGAAACTTACATGCGTTGCTGTCGATGTCTCGAGTAATATGTTATAAAGTCCACATTTAATCAACAGGTTCGTGTCGGCTCTGTAGTGACGACAACAGAATCGACGGAAAAAGAATCAGTAGCGAGCGGACTCAGAGTCGGCTGGTCCACGGATGATTCAACTTTGCACCTCGGTAAGAATATAATAAAATGTTGTTTTTAAATGAGTTTAATGATAATAATGCTTTATTGACCATAATAAAATATTATATTTCTATAGAGTAACACAATATTTAAAAATTCAAATGAAGGTTATTAAGAAGCATAATCCTGTGAAGTATTAAAGTTGTTATTTATTTAATGAATAACGAAAACTAAGCAGGTATATTAATATTTCGTATTTACTCTCGTGCGGATATTTCTGTATGAGATCGCAAGCGAAATTACAATATTCTTTTAGATGCAAATAATTGACTTTTTAATTAAATCAATTTTAATACATACAGTATTGTTACCGCGGTATGTCTTTCTGGTCAACTTTGACAACTTGTTAATCTAATACCAGATTAGGATACCCAGGATAATAGACTATAGTGAATTATAGTGCTGTCCATACATATGTGTGGGGACAAACACAGGTGCACTCTTTTAAATCGATGTGACGGAAAATCCGACGCAAAGTTCACACGCTTTCCGAGGCATGGGATACATTAATATTCTGTCACGAGGACGGAATATTTTTTAAATACATATCTAGATTACATATAAGATTTGACCGAATAGGTGATGGTGAACTCAGTTGGGGCTACGAGAGCACGGGTCGCATCGTTAACAACTGCGAGTTCAAGGAATACGGGAAGCAGTTTTCTGAAAAGGACGTGCTTGGAGTATACTTGGTGAGTTTAAATGCCTTATGTCTGGTCTCATCGGTAATACTGTATACCCTTTTTGATGCAAGAGGGCTAAAGATAAATAGACAAGTTTAACCTTAAAATTGTAAAGACATGTTTGGTCGACATTTAAACTAATCTATGGTCTGTTTATGGTTGCTTGTAGTGCATAATATAATAGAGCTATTTTCGTAATATGTAAACACTAAGTCTTTATGAGTCCAGTGCACCACTGAATTATACATTACAGTCCATATAATATATCCGATATATGTATAAGAAATATCCTACAAAATATTATTATTGCTACTTAATAATTTGGTAACAAGAACATTTTGTAGGTAAATCAATATTTTGTATTTACTCTTGTACATTATTTTAATGTATAAGATCGCAAGCTGAATAACATATTCTTTAATCGATTCATCAGGTTTGATACTTTTGTTTTTCCAATTCATTGGTGGATTACATAGACTTATCCATATTATTATTTTAGTATTAGTATTATATACACTATTATATACAATATTTTTTGTCTTGAAAGAATGATGTGGATGATCCCGCCGTTTAATAACTCTGTGTTCTTACAGGATTTAGAATCAACACCTTGCAAGATATCTTACACATTGAACGGCATTGAACTTGGTACAGCGTTCGAGTTTGACAAGGAAAAACTTGAAGGCAAAGCTCTGTTCCCTCACATCCTCACTAAGAATGTTTGTTATAAAGTCAACTTTGGATATGACAGGTGAATGTTTTACAAATGTATTTATATTATCGGCTTAACTTATAAATATTGTTTAAGGTTTGATTAGTTAATCAATACTGTCTTCTCTCAAATGTTAAGTCAAAGTTGTCAAAAAGAGAAGTGTTGAACTGAACACTGATATAATAAAGTGTCTAAGAATGGCATGTGTATTTAGAATATATAGTAATAGCTTTGTATTGGTGAGTTCTGATGAAATGATGCCAGTTTTGTTAAATGCACAAGAACAATTATTATCTATCAGTATAGTATTGGTTGGCAGAACATTCTTAATGTCAGAAAAAACAAAAGCTTATTTTCACATAACTGGTGCAAATCATGAGTTATTAATTGGTCAGAACTTGAATACATTCATTCACTTATAATCATATTTTAATTTGTGACGTTGAAAATGATAGCAAGCCTTTCATGTCTTTTTCAATCAGATTAATACAGACTGATAAAACAGAACTTTTTTTATGTGGCCCAATAAGGACCAATGGAATCCTCTCCTAAGGAAGTCACTGCCCATATGATAATATCAATAGAATTACTAAAACTATTGTATGATTACTTTTTTTTAATGAATTGTTAAGCTTGTTCAAATCCTGTTAAGTTGTAAATATGTTATTTTTTTAATATAAATAACAAATACGAAGCAGGTATATTAATATTTCGTATTTACTCTTGTGCGAATTCTGTTTCGTATGAGATCGCAAGCGAAATTACAATACTACATACATCACATGTTACATTTACAAAATACAATAATTAAAAATACTTTTTTAAAAAGATGAAAATTGATCTATTAAAAATAAACAATATACGAGTTTAAGAAAAAATAAACAATCATTCTCATTGGAAACAATGCCTACCTATAATATTTATTTACTATTTGGTAATTAATAAATACCTTCTTTTTTGACCACAGATATACAATGTTAACAAAAACAAAAATAGTACGGAAACGGTTAGAAATACCGGTAGAACAAGTTCTAGAAGAAAAACGAAAACGAGAGGAAGAAATAAAAAAACAGAAAGAAGAGGCGGCGAGAAGAGAACGTGAAAGGAGAGAAAGAGAGAAAAAAGACAGAGAAGAAAGGCAGAAAAAGAAACGAGAGGTGAGATGGAAATGATGGTTAACAAATTTAATGTTTTTAAAAAAAATTGTTAATAATAGTCTTTTTCACTTACTAGAAAAGTGAATTATTTAGATCCTATACATGTATTGAGTAAAGTAAATTAAATTAAATTTTTATTCTATTTATCTTAAAGGAAAGAGAAAGACAAGAGAGAGAGAGGAAAGCAGCTCAAGACAAGAGAGACAAGGATAATAGTATGGAGGTTGACGAAGAAAAGGAAGATAAAGATAAACAAGAAAAGGAAAAAGATAAAGAAGAGGAAATGGAAAATGATGTACAAGAAGTACCAAAAGAAGAAGAGAATTCGGAAGAACCAAAGGTAAGGTTTATATTATAGTAAAATAAAACTGTAATAAACCATTAATGTCCGTAAAATAACTGTAATCGTTGAGAAGATTTAACTTATTATATTATTTCGACTTAAGGCAAATGAACAGCTTTCATATTGAATACGACTATACCACTGGTTGAGATCTCGAATGATCGTTGATATTATAAGTAGTCATATCGAATAGTTTTTTAGTATCAATAATGATATATTAATTCGGAACTATTATTTGTATACCACAATAAAGTATAGAAAAGCGCACCTTGTAGTTTGTATGGCACAACTGGTAGTGCACTTGGCGGTAGGGTCTTGTGTGAGTGTCTCGGTTGATAATATACACTCGTCAGACATTGAAGGGAAGGGGGGGAGGGTCAGTGTGCCCGTAGCGCAGGTGACAAACAGTTTAGTTCCCAAGGTTGGTGTATTGACAATATAAGGAATGACTAATATTTCTTACAATATCAATTACTTGACAGTGGTGAAATTTCCTTTAAATAAAAATTAAAGTTATGTAATTATATGCCATAATTACTCTGTAACATGTAATTAGTGTAGCAATGATATTTACTTAAAGTTTTTTTTATTATTGCAAGGAAAACGGTGAAAAGTCAGATGTAGCACCTGTAGAAGTAAAAACTGAACCGATGGAGACAGAAGAGAAACCGTCCATTGATAAGGACAGTGGCGAAGTGAAAGAGGAACCATGTGAGTATACATTCGTATATATCATTCAATAAATTCTTTAATAATGGTTTAAAAGACTAAACATAATTTTCAATGTTTTTTATTGAAAGCTTTCTTTGAGAGGAAATTTTGTATATTCTTGTACTAGTGATACTATAAACTGGGCTAGTTAACTAAATGTAATTTGTGTCAGTAGATGTTTTCAATTAAAGTTCACTATTGTGAAGCATTCTTAAATTCATAATTTACTTAAAATTTAACTTTCATTATTATTTCAATATTTATGATACCGCATTGACCGTTAATGGCAATACTCTTATTTTTTTTGTTCACAGCGGAAGACGTCAAAGAGGTCACAGAGGAGCAGGTACTCACTGGTCACGTTTTGGACAAGAGAATAAAATTCGTTATCAGGTGAGCTTCCACTCAGTCGTTATGTGATCAACGAATCAATGCCGGCACAGCCGAGGCGGAGCTGTAGTATATAAGGCGGCACCGAGACCGCCAATGGCCAGAGCCCACTGAAGACACACTAACGGCCCTTACGGCGCGCGTTGCAGGCACGCGGTGGAGGAGGAGCTGGACGGCGCGGAGGCGTGCCTGGTGCCGGGCTACGAGCTGCTGGCGGCCGCCGCGCTGGCGCCCGGCCCGCGCCGCCCCGCGCGCCTCGCCGACTGCGAGGTACTTGCGTTATTTGAGCACGGGAGTGTGGAGTGAATGATATCGTCTCTCTAATCGAAAGATACGAACGATTCGTCTGAGTGACGATTTTTGTAATAGATTGTTTTTTTCTCAGGTCATCCTGATGGTCGGTCTGCCCGGCTCCGGCAAGACCTTCTGGGCCAAAAAACACTGCTCCGAGCATCCCGACCGGCGGTACAACATCCTCTCCACTGGAGCGCTTTTCGAGCGAATGAAGGTAAGCGCGCACGCACACCGACTCGCACACGCACGATCGCGTCACGTATATACATACGTGCACACTTCGCACTCTCAGAATAAACGAATTCAGAAACACTTATACACAAACTCACAAAGTTAACTTCACTAAGCTTTAGATGACCACACACAAACATTCCACATAATGCACCAAATTGGAAGTTCAAAATATGACAAATACTTACTCGATTTTTTTTATTTTTATAAATATATCTTTAAAATATTTCGACATATATATTAGTTAAAAGATTGTAAAAGTAAGTATGACAGTGATGATGAACATGTTTATTTTTAAGTACATAGGTGATATATTTGATCTAAAAATGGACATAGACTGGGTTAGAAAATACTTCACGAACTTATGAACTAAAAGTTTAATGATTAATTTCACTTTATTTTTAGTTATTGTAAGTATGTTTTCTATATTTGTCAATTATGAATGAAGCGAATGTTGTTTCTTTTTACTTTTTCTATCGAAATATTTTAAAAAGAGCCTGCATATTAAAATAGTCATTATGAGCATTTGAAAAACTTAATGTAAGTATAAAATAAAACTTTTGAATTCCAATAAATACACATACACACACATACATACTTACATGCAAAAAACAAAAATTAATATATTTTTCTTTCAGCTATGAGGTTTGCAAACAAATATACCAAAAATATATATCAAAAAGTGAGTGACTCAGCTCCCATCTATACATTGAATACTAATGTTAGTCTGTGTTTTCAACAGGGTGAATATGAGCAACATTTGTTATCAAAAGCGTTATTAAAAAAAAATTATCCGACCCACGTGGTCCGTGTATTAAAAAAGATACCAGTGGCTCGACGCAAGAAGAGGACTTAGATTCGAGTCCTTACATCACGGATTGTCCCTGGTATCGATACGTCTGCATTATATTATTAATATTAGGATAAGTTTAGAGTAAGTTAAGCTCGGAATTCGGGCACGTGTGACTGTATGCTGTGTCAATCTTAGGTGGACTGTAAGCCCTTCCGCTCCAGCTACGAGGGCAAGTGGGACGCCATGGTCTCTAAGTGCGCCAAGTGCGTCATTAAAATGTTGGAAATCGCCAAGGGAAGGCGCAGGAATTTTATACTCGATCAGGTGAGACGAAACTACTTACTTATTTATTTATCGATGTATCTCTCCCCGGGCAGAGCACTTCACTCAGGACCAATCGAGATCGCTAACAATATTCGCAACAAATTTTCAACCGTAAATGATCATTTACGGCGAATCACGAGGCAATATTTGGACTCCGGGGAAGTTGGCGAAGTGTGCCCGTACGTCCGCGCCACGACGGACGCACCTCGCACCGACGCGACCGTGTCTCCGTTTTTTTTTATTATTTTGTGTACACCAATCTAGGTGTCCCCGGCTCGTCCGTTCCACCGCACGTAAGTAACCCGGCCGACCCGGCCCGCGACCGCACAGGCGAGCCGAGGCCTCGCCTATCGTAACCGCGTACGGATCTCTATTGAGCTTGTCGGAGGTGTCGGCTGCCCGGCGCGTCAGTGTATAACCGCCCGTTTTGTGCGCACGCGCACGCGCAGACCAACGTGTACCCGTCGGCGCAGCGACGCAAGCTCAGGGAGTTCGAGGGCTACCGCCGAGTGGCCGTCGTGCTGGTCGCCGACGAGAAAACGCAGCGCACGCGCGCCGCCACGCGCGAGGCCGCCGACGGCAAGGAGGTGCCCGACCCCGCCGCGCTGGACATGAAAGGTTCGCGCCCGCCTCCGCGACGCCCGCCCCCCCCGCGCGCTCTCACCCGCCGCTCTGTCCGCAGCCAACTTCAGCCTGCCCGAGCGCGGCGCGTGGCTGGACGACGTGCTGTATGCCGAGCTCGACGAGGCCGAGGCGCGCGAGGTGGTGGAGGGCTACCACCGCGAGGCGGCCGCGGCCGGCGCCGTGCGCGACAAGGACAAGCGCTCGCGCTCCGCCTCGCGCGACGCGCCGCCCGCCAAGCGCGCGCGCTCGCCCGACCGCGAGCGCCGCGAGCGCCGCCGCGACCACCCGCGCGACCGCGGTGAGTGCCATTTCACATTATAGATCAGTGGCACCTTTGTCGGTTGAGATTCACGTGTTCTGCCACCGAACCGACTGAATATGTTTTGCTCATACATACCTTCCACTAATTTTATTTCATTACTCTCAAATAGAGGACAGATGGGGCGGTGGCGGCAGTCGGTGGGGCCCAGCGAGCGGTCAGGGAGGAGGTCACGGGGGCTCCGGCGGAAGAGGGGGTCGCCGGGGTGGTCGCGACCGAGGTGGTGGCATGGGGCCCGGCCCTACGCGCTTCGACAGAGGATGGGCGCCGCCCCCGCCACGGTGAGCTTCACCATTCTAATGGCCCAAGCGTTCCATTGCCGCAGGACACCACAATCAAATGAATGCATACATTATTTTTACTTAGCAGCTTAATTAATAAAACACAGTAAAGCAAATGAGTAGGTGATGGTAGCAAATGAAATATATATAATGTAATAGAATAACATTAAATATCCTACTATAATTTTATTAGCATCAGTGAATGTGAATAATAAATCAATAAAATGTTTGTACTGTGTAATATAGTATAATAGTGTGTAATCGAATAATGAAGATCTCCGCCTTAGAAGACAGTAAAACAGTAAAAAGCTTAATGAGGTCCTTATATCTAAACAAAATAATTACTTATAATAAAAATTTTAAAATTTGAAGAAATTTTTAAGTTGCAATAAAACATTTACTTTTAATTCTTTCAGAAACGAATTTGGTCGTGACAGAGATAGTTTCCGTGGCGGTCGTGGTGGTCCAGGTGGACCTCGCCAGGACCGTGGTCCTGGAGGCCCTGGAGGACCTGGAGGCCCAGGGGGTCCTGCAGGACCCGGTGGTCCCGGACTAGGGGGACCTGGAGCCAGAGGTCCACCAGGAGGTGACCGGTTTCAACGTGACAACAGAAATCAAAATAGAGGCCCACCTCATCAGAATGACAAAAGACAAGGACCTCCCCAAGGTCACTATTTATAATATAATTTAATTAGATTAGTATATTACTTTAGGAAAAATCTGTTTTACCCATACCTTAACTATTTCGTATCGTTGGTAAATATTATAAACATAGTTCACATTGTATATTTCATTCAGTATCATTCAGGTTTCTTTTCAACCATCCAACCAACCAAATCCACCAAAAACTACTTTATTTCTAGTATTAGTTGACCCAGAAATAATAAGTACTATATTAGATTGTGTATTCCAGCTATACTACATTCATATATACACTAGTATACTTCGTACATTTTAGGTTTTCATCCACTGGACTAACATGGTTAAATTTAACAATCTAGCAAGTATTTCTACTATTTAGTGGATGCCAATTACTCATGCACGATAAAACACCTCATTATTAGTGCATATACAAAAATGGTTAGGTGACGGTGCTTAGTTTCGGCACACCTTTGCACTTTTATATAAATTCGACGCACACACACACCGAACAAGGTATTTTTAAGATTCATCACCATAGTCTAAATTCTCCAACAAAATCATCTTGTAATATTTAATGGAACATCTATAAATACAAATTTAACAGGCGGCAACCAAGGTGGTACCGGTTCATGGCAGCGAGGCTCGCAACAGCAGCCCCGCGGCCCGCGACCCACACAACAAGTTAGCAGACAGGTACGGATATAGATATACCATTCATTTTCGACGCATACAAAATGATAATTATGTATCCTTTAAAATATCAAAAATGTATGATTTTTGATGTAAGATCTTTCTCTGAAGATTATGTTATTTCTTGAAATTGTATTGCTTTTAAGTACTAATATAATTAAGATTGTCTCTTTGGACTACCCATCTAGTAGCCATCATATTAGCCCGCAGACTCCCGACGTCCTCGGTTAATACACCGGTTTGGATCAATAAAACAGTTATACCCGAACTCTTTCGGTCGTGTTATGGTTGTGGGAGTGAGGTATTAGAAAGTGTACTTGTATTTATGCATACACTTGTGCACTAAAATACGCCCTGCCCAAATAGCTACATGCCTCCCTCGATAATAGCCATCGTGGTAAAAATTGGTAAGGACATTATCATCATCAATTGAGATGAACTGGCATATAATTAACTTGGTGGTAGGGCTTTGTGCAAGCCCGTCTGGGTAGGTACCACTCACTCATTCTACCACCAAATAACAGTACTCTGTATTGTTGTGTTCCGGTTAGAAGGGTGAGTAAGCCAGTGTAATCACAGGCACAAGGGACATACCATCTTAGTTCCCATGGTTGGTGGCGCATAGGTGATGTAAGGAATGGTTAATATTTCTTACAGCGCCTTTGTCTATGGGTAGTAGTGACCACTTACCATCAGGTGCCCCATATGCTCGTCCGCCAACAAAATCCATAAAAAAAATAAAATAAGGTGCGTTTTAAATAATGCTCGCTAAATCTCGATTATTATGATAACGCATACATTATTATGAATGTTATTCATTTAATTATATGTATATTTCTAGGATAATCAAAATCAACCGCAGAATCAAAACCAGAACCAGAATCAACAGCAAGGCTGGAACCAATGGGCCGGTGGCTGGGGAGGTTGGGGCAACTGGAACAATCAGAATCAAGGTACGCTACTTTGGACAATATGGCGCTGCAATGGGGTCGGTGACGTCACTTGCCTGTATTGTAATCTGTGGCACATATAATCCACATACAGTAGGCAAACGAGGTTAACAAACAAGTTAATCTTAATTTAATTAAGTTGTTTAAGTGGTCAATTATGAAACCACTTATAGTGGTAGGGCTGAGTACAAGCCATCTGGTCATCGGATATTGTGTTCCGTTTCGAGGGGTGAATGAGCCGGTGTAACTGCGGGCACAAGTGATATAACATCTTAGCTCCTAAGGTTGGTGGCGCAAAGAAAAATAAAATAACAGCTTGTAATTATCCGTTTTTAGACTAAAACCTCTTCATGGAACTTATTCTACCTTACGTGTCCGTTAGTCGGTTGGTGGATACACATTTGGTAGATGTTCCTTCACAGCTGAGCACTAATATGAATTATAAATATCGAAAACTGTTATGATTGTCTGGATTGGAAACCCATTAACTTCGATCAAACTACATGCAGAATCCTCTGGACCATGTCCACTGTTATATAATTATTATTCACAGTAAATAACATGTAATCGTTTGTAGCAGGCTGGGGCAATTGGAACAACTGGAATAACTGGGGCAACCAGCAACAGGGGGTTCAGGGCGCTGGCGGTAAGCAGCAGCCACAGCAACAGCAACAACAGCAACAGGGACAGCAGGGGCAGCAGGGACAGTGGGGTGGCTACTCGGCGCAGCAATGGTACCAGTGGCAGCAGTGGCAGCAACAGCAACAGCAAGGCTGGCAAGGGGTTAGTGCCCAAACTGATTGTCACGGGTGTTGTGGCAGTTACATATTTAGTTCGTAGTTTTAAAAAAATAGCCATAATAATGAAACGAAAAATGTTTGTTACCAAACACAATTTCTGTTCAGTTCGTGGTAACTCGCTTCTGTTGTCAACTTAGATTGCGTCTGCTATACAAAGTATTTGCTAGTTGCATGTGAATGATTGTTTATTGTTGTTCCAGTATCAGCAGCAGCAAGGGAACCCGCAGACCAACACGAACGCCGCAGACGCGGCGCAAGCCTGGGCACAATTCTATCAGGTGAGAACATCTTCGTTTATATGACTGACGAAAGCGCGATGATATTCTATTTGAGAGTACAAGTGTGCAAGACTTAGTAACTTTATTAACAATTATTTTATTTCTCGGCTTTAAAGTTTGGTTTCGTTCAGAACCTGTGTATCTTTCGTGTGATTCATACCGTTTATATTGAGTTTGTGGCATCTATGTAGTATCATGTCTTGCCCTTAAACTTGCGACTTGTTATCGATAGCCAAGAGAGAGAACTTGACTACGATCTCATCAAAAGACTTGCTGTCCTTGGAAACACAAACACGAGAGGAGAGCTTTTCGAGTTTTGCTTGCGAACTTTACACGAATACCGGTCTCGTTCCAGAACTACGGCGGCGCGAACACCGGCAACACAAACGCAACAAACGCCGCCGTCGAGAAAAAGTGACTCGACCCCTAACGACAACGGGCACACCGGTTATAGCGGACTCTACTGCGTATTCAAATGTGAAGTTCTCGTCTGTATTACGTGAAATAGTTATGAAAGTGACTGAATTTAAAGTACCCACTGTTTTTGTTGTTTCAAATTATAATTTGGAATTATTTTAATTAGTTTAATATAGTGAATATATATTTTCCCGGCGAAGAAGTATCACTCGGCTGACGAACGTTCACTTATTAACTTTAGGCTAAGGCGACGATATTATTCTAAAATAGAATATTGTTTATAAAATAAAATGTAATAGATAATATAATATATAACGGCGACAGTTGCAAAGAAATTATTTCGTTGTATATTTGTTAATACCGTGTGCCCTCGTCTGTAACCGGGTCAGGAATATAACGTTAAGTAGCTTAGTTAGTTTGAACACGTCGTGAAAATGATAAAATCAAATTGAGGAAGTATTTTTATATTGAATCTTGCACTCGCCACGATTGTACGTTTTATTGTTGAACTACAATTATAAACAATGTTTGGTATGAAAATACAATGACACTGTAAATATCACATTCTGTATCTTTTAAATATATGGAACTGTTATACAAGTTTTGTAAACTAGGTAACCTGAAGCATTTTGATCCCTAGTTAGTCGTAGTAAGGTTTAATTGTTTACGACTGTGTTACAGAAGTAACCGCGCGAGTGAACGAAGCGAACGCTTCGAGTATGTGTGTACAAACATTTAGTTTACTTTGGATTAGGTTGAATGTCTTTAAAATGATTTAATTTTCATAAATAAATAGTAATAAGTATGTTGTTATTTTATTTCAACCATGACTAGTGTTTGAACGTCTCTTTGTTCAAACCGAGGAACAAATGTAAATTTATGGAAAACCTTGATTCCATATATTGTCCTGTATACCTCTCGTATTTAGTTCATCATGAGAAATGGTCCACTGCAACTTCGTGGATCTAAACGGTATTATTGATTCAAACCACTTTTATTAATTTGCTTACAATATGCAGAATACTAAAGTGTCCAGATATAATGTAAGCTACGTTTGTTGATCAAAAATCCATATATCAAATCTTCTCAGGGTTGTTTGCTTTAGTGAGGAGACTTAAGCAATATACTTCCTATAAGGTAGCTACGACATTTGTAACAATAGGCTATTTCACTGGTTTTTAAAATCCATTTCATATTATTTAGTAGAGGTTAAGGAACCCAGTAAAAGTTGTTTTCTTTTTAAATTCTAGTACATATTTGCTGATAAATATCAAATTAAAAATTCCATATTATAATTATAATATCCACAGCGCGCGAAAACGCTACTTTAACAATATGGCGCTGCAATGGGGTCGGTGACGTCACTTGCCTGTATTGTAATCTGTGGCACATATAATCCACATACAGTAGGCAAACGAGGTTAACAAGCAAGTGACGTCATCATAAACTCGACCAATCAGGAGCGTTTAGTTTCACGTGTCAATGCATTTTTATTTATGGATTTTTGAATGAATTAATTATTTTAAACTATTTTCTACCATTCACATTTTACCATTTTTTTACCGAATGGCAATATTATGTACAATAACGGCATTATAGTTTTCGGAGGTTTATCGAACGATTATGAATAAAGATTTAATCGAACGTTTGATAGGCTTAAATGACGTTTTAACTAATATAGGTTTATACCTTCGATAAGTGTTTCATTATGAATAAGACCGATAATATATACTGATTACGATAATTGACAATTTATTTTTCGCATTGTCAAATAGCCTATTATGTAGTTTAAAATTGAACTTAATTCAGACTCTTCTATAATGTATGTAATGTTCTCTCCGGTAATGAGACCGTGCAGAATTGTAGCCGGAGAGATTATTCTTAATATTATATATGTAATACGTGTTGCTACAGTTAACACTCGTATTTATTGTTATTCGGGTTGCTATGGGAAACATCCTTCTTAGCAATAAACTAACAAGCAATTGAACGTGTTTTTCTATTATCTACAAACATCTCAATTATTTTTATCGCCTCCATAAAGTCCTCCCTTCATCCCAACTGCGATCTCTGACGATTATTGTTTTTTTTAGGTTGACAGAACTCCGATCATTTTTTGATGTTCCGATGTTGTTCAAAAAAAAAACGAGAGGGTATCGCTTTTGGGCAAACTAAAACTTTACAATGTTAATGGTAAAGCTCTTGATCTCATTACTTCAAACTTGAATCAAAGAATTCAATAGGTTTATATTAATGCAATAAAGTCTTCTGGATCTGTACTAAGATTGCATTCCACAAGGATCAATATTGGGTCCTTTTTTATTTTTGTTATATATAAATGATCTTCCTTTTCATCTTAAAGGTATTTGTGATAATGTATTGTCTACTGATGATACCTCATTACTTTTTTAAAGTTGTTAGGAAATAACCTAATTATGACGATGTAAACAATAACCTAAACTAATAACCTAATTATGAGCGTTATCATTGATAAAAAGTTGGTTTACAAAAAATTGTAATAATTTAGTTCTAATGCTAAAAAGACAAAATGCGTTGTTTGTCTTACCTAATGTATGAAAGCGAATTTTCAAGTTAGCTTTAAACAATAATGAACACTTTAGATTCAAAACTTCAATAGAATCCTCATATATCATCCCTGACAGGGACACGCAGCTCCGCAGCATACGCGGTTAGAAAAGTTAGACAACTAACTGACGTTGATACTGCTCGATTAATAGATTTATGTTACGGCTTTTTGGTTTAAGGTAACGCTGCGGATATTAAAACTGTTTTCGTACTGCAAAAAAGAGCTGTTAGGTCTATTTATAATCTTGGAACTCGAGACTCCCTTCGGGATGTTTTAATAGTTGTTTTAATATATTTACAATAATATAGATCTTTACGAAAGAAACGGTGATAATCATTGTATAGAGACGAGCAGGTAAGGAATACTAATAACACCTAGTTTCCGACTTCGCAAAGTTAATACATCCTTCCTGAGGCACGGTATTCGTTTCTATAAGATTGCACAGCTATTTTAAACTTGGCATATTAAAAAAAATATATCTCATAAAAAATAAGGCATATTACTCAACACAAGATTATATTAAAGGTCAAAAAGCGTAGTCTTAGTATTTATTGATCTCTAGGCAGGATTTAGAAACATCATTGTTGTTTACTGACATACTCTGTAATGAAATGGTGGAAAAGAGTAACTAATAGTTTCCTGTCGGTTCTTCTCGGTAGAATCTACTTTCCGAACCGGTAGTAGCAACCGGTGGTAGCATTAAATTTAATTGAATAGTATTTGATGAGTGGGTGGTACCTACCCAGACGATACCTAGGCAAAAAACCCTACCACAAAGTAATGTCTTGGTACTACTAGAATAAAGAATTTTTTGACTGAACATACGAATTTTATGAAATTCAATTATATCTATTAGCGTTACAACACAACGACAATTTTGATGATCGATTTGATGTTTTGATCGCTGACTGTTCACTCATATCGATACGTTTGGAGGACTTAAGCCCATAAAATTCAATAACCACATTATATCCTTGATCTTTACTGGCTAATAGTTTATTTCATAGGAACATTAGTGCTTTTGCTGACAAATCAGGTGTTCAAAAATTTGAATAAACTCTTGGTTTCTAATGGCAAAGCCAAAATTCGATATTAATAACCTAACCTAACTGAATCAGGGAAGAGACAATAAGTACTTCCAGAGTATGCCTTCTTTGATATCGGGATTATTTTTTTATCTTGCATTGGTCTCAACACCGGATTTAGTTTCAAAATATGATAAGTAAATTAAAACAGTAGGAAGGTGAAAAAAAAAAAACTAATACAATTTGCACTTTTTTATTTCTCCAAAAAATCTATTGTCAATATATATTTTTATTTGACAATATTGTGAAAAACCCATTAAATATTACAATTCAATGAAAGGATAACTATATGAGTTATCCTAAATCACCAAAGAGAATATTGATAATAGTAGGTAACAGTGTTTAACCTATTTTTTTTTTTCTATATTAGTTCGTTACAACATTCTTTCAATAGTAGATATATTATTAAAAATAGAGATTTTTACCCCACACTTAGTAACATCAAAATTGAAAAATCAACACTTCCATAACATATTAAAATGTAAAATTTAGTTAAGCCATTCTTTCCCTTATTCATTTTTCAAACATTTCATTGATTAAAACCAAATGTTCCCAACGCTCATACAAAGTCAAATTATTTAATTACACATGCGAAATGATTCGCTAACGTTAAATAAGTACAGTCAGTGAATTCGAATAAATTTCAACGACGAAACAATTTTTTTTTTCGTGTATTAAATATAAATGCTTATTATCATCATTGGTTTTTCTAATTAAATCACTAACGAAACCCTTTTTACGTTATGACATTACATTATTATACATAAACAAACACATTTGTCATGTTAATTAAATAAGAGAAAAACTACCAATTAAATACAAATGTTTTGGTCCTTAGGTACATTTCATTGTTTTTTTTTTATTTGCAAAGCTTATGAATGTTGAATTATAAATCACCAAAACCCTCGTTCCAGATTACACAGCTATAAAAAAAAAACTAATTGTGACTTATTAAATGATGCCAATATGGCGATTATGGCGTTAATGTTAACAGTTGTTAAGCAATTACAGCGTATAATTTATGTCACAGATTGCAATAAACGTGTCAAATTAACACACGGAGCGGATTATCTTTGGTTTCCAACTGACCTACTTATTTTATCACTATTTTATAAACATAATATAATAATTGTATTGTGGCTGTATAGTTCTAATTCTAAATGTACCTAACGAAGATTATATTTTTTAATGTGCCGTTCTAAATGAAAATTCGTATCATATTTAGCCATGGTCGAAATAATTACGCAATATAACAACGGAATTTTTCCCCTGCTATGTTTGCCTTGTCTTAACCCTTATCTGACCATGGGGTCGTTTCCAACCCATTGCAGAATATAACAGTTTCTGAAGTGAAAACTAAAAATTATTATTACAGATACAATGTAAGGTCTATAATAAACAATTTATAATATTAAAATTATTAAAATCGGTGCCATAAAAAGTGCTCGGGCATGAACGATGGACGAAAACGAATGATTTTTAATCTTTAAGCGGATGAATTAATGAAGTATTAATAAAGATCATTAATTGAAGGGTTTACACTCGTGAGTTAATCTACGTATACACCATTTTATATTATATTTTTAAATTTCAATGAATATTACATCATTCCCAATCGTCCAGCGCTTGGTTTGTTACTGTACTGCTCTGCACTTTTTATTAGAAATTACTACAAAAACCGATTATTCAATTAAAATGATCAGTAAATTACCTAATAAACTTGCACCAAGTACAGCACTACTAAGAATATATTTACCTATACTAAACAGTAAACAGTAGTATTATAAAATGCTATTACATTGTAACAGTGGCGAAAAGTGGCACATTGTTTTAATTTTAAAATAAAATGGTGGGTTGAAATATTCTACATTCATTTAATAATTGATAGAAATATTAACGTAAATGTTAAATGACATAACACGATACTTATTTAAGATTTAAGAAAAAAAAAAGTCATTCGCCATTTTATATTACAGACTATAAAATTACAATATCCGATACTTGAAACTGACGTTTTTCATCAAGAAAACACAAAATACGAGTGAGGCTCTTAATTATACATTATTAAGATTTATATTTTACATCGTCGGCAATTTTATTGCTTTTATTCTTCTTTTCATAATACGTATAATACGCGATCTTTACATTTGGAAAAAACAAAAATGTTTCTATTTGAAAAACGTCTTACAATATCTGGCGCATTGTCAAGTTTAATAACAATAACTAATTAATCTATAATCTAGTTAAACCGTTATTTTATTTAATGGGATTTTATTTGCGAATGATTTTAATGTATATTATTAACCTAATAACTTTTTAATTAAATCTAGAGTATACATAGATTTTGACATTCCATATAATAAGTAGGAAACTTAAAAAAAATATTTTTAAGTGTGTAGAAAAAAAAATCATATATAAATGGAAAATATCAATTCATGTACATGATTAATAAATTATTAAACAATATAAAAAGGAACTCAAATAGACACACGAATGAAAGGATAAGGTTTAAACTCTTGTTGATGATGTTTCGCGTCAGTTTGTGCAACAGACATATCAAATTTGTTAAAGTATGACTTTATATGTATTTAACAATAGTTGTTTAGTTGATAAACATCAATTATCACAAATTATTCGATACTAACCCTTGGACCGATGCACATAGGGGTAGCCATTTATTTTTAAGGAAAAATTATATTTCGCATACTTAAATTGCCAAAAGCGATATTGGTAATGCTTTTTAATTATTAAAAATTTAATTTATTTTTTTGATAGAATAGTTGACTTTTATAAATTAATAAGCAAAACTATAGACTATGACAACTCAAACAGACCAATTATAAAATTTTCTCAACCACAAAATCATCAATTTATTTCGCAAATTATAATACACCTTTCAAACTCCGTTTAAAGGTCAGTTCCCATTTTGCTTACATACATATAGTTACATAGTTTAAATAAAGCGTGCTCCACGTAAAAGCTTGGTGAACCGCAGGTCGAGTACCGTCGAGATAGATTATTTATTAGTTACAGCATTTGCGCAAATGGATAACGCCATTATGTACCAAGCTGACCTTCAGTTGTAAATTATAAAGATGTAATCTTTAGTTTGACATCAATAAAATTATATTCAATGATACAATGTACGTCGCTGAACTAATCTTATTATTAATTTTTATATCTATATTATACTTAATTTATAATAAAATTCAACCACTAATGTCATGGCACTTCTAGTTTACATAACTAAATATAATATTAGAAACGTAGGTAATGTTCATTATATATGGCCATTCAAAGTATTATAGAAAATACAATTATATCAAAACAAAAAATACTGTGCTGAAATTATGACGTTATTTTTTTTTCATTTTTACTTGTGAAAGGTAAGGGTATTGGGTACATACAGCCTTAAGAAAAGTAAGCAGTTTCATTAAAAAAAAAAGTCATACTCTAAATGTAAAAAATTAAACAAAGTATTAGACTTATCACGATTTGTGTAGAAAGATAGATTAAAGATCCTTAAATTGTATTATTCTTTCTAGCCTCTTAAATATCGCCCAGAGATAATAATTAAAAAAGTCCGTATATTTATTAATATTTGCACGAATACGACAATATCATTAAGTCTAATAAAATATCGACGGACGGAACCCTAAATCTACATTTTATTTAGCCTAAATGAATGAACATGAAATTTATATAGGAAATTATAAGTAAAAAATATGAAAAGAAGAACAAAACATATTTGTACCTTAGCTCATCAGTTGAATAAAAAAGTTAGGAAGTGCAAAAATAGTTAAAAAAGATACGATAGTAACTAACTATATTTATATTAAATTACGATTTACTTGAAATTTTTAGTGATTTTATATATCTTGTTTTGAGATTTTATATTTTAATTTAAGAAGCGAAATGCATGGATGTCGTAAAAAACTGCAAAATACTATTCAATTCTTAGGAACTTCAAAAATCACTTTTTTGAGCAGTCGTTTTTATGCTTTATAGAATACAGTTTTTATTTAAATTTAAATACGAAACAAAAAAATCAATTAATATAAGGTTATCTAAATATTACCATTTTAATATTGCTTTTTTAGCTGTTATTAGAAATAAAAATTAATGAAATTGCTTTAGAAAAGTTAGACAACTAACTGACGTTGATACTGCTCGATTAATAGATTTATGTTACGGCTTTTTGGTTTAAGGTAACGCTGCGGATATTAAAACTGTTTTCGTACTGCAAAAAAGAGCTGTTAGGTCTATTTATAATCTTGGAACTCGAGACTCCCTTCGGGATGTTTTAATAGTTGTTTTAATATATTTACAATAATATAGATCTTTACGAAAGAAACGGTGATAATCATTGTATAGAGACGAGCAGGTAAGGAATACTAATAACACCTAGTTTCCGACTTCGCAAAGTTAATACATCCTTCCTGAGGCACGGTATTCGTTTCTATAAGATTGCACAGCTATTTTAAACTTGGCATATTAAAAAAAATATATCTCATAAAAAATAAGGCATATTACTCAACACAAGATTATATTAAAGGTCAAAAAGCGTAGTCTTAGTATTTATTGATCTCTAGGCAGGATTTAGAAACATCATTGTTGTTTACTGACATACTCTGTAATGAAATGGTGGAAAAGAGTAACTAATAGTTTCCTGTCGGTTCTTCTCGGTAGAATCTACTTTCCGAACCGGTAGTAGCAACCGGTGGTAGCATTAAATTTAATTGAATAGTATTTGATGAGTGGGTGGTACCTACCCAGACGATACCTAGGCAAAAAACCCTACCACAAAGTAATGTCTTGGTACTACTAGAATAAAGAATTTTTTGACTGAACATACGAATTTTATGAAATTCAATTATATCTATTAGCGTTACAACACAACGACAATTTTGATGATCGATTTGATGTTTTGATCGCTGACTGTTCACTCATATCGATACGTTTGGAGGACTTAAGCCCATAAAATTCAATAACCACATTATATCCTTGATCTTTACTGGCTAATAGTTTATTTCATAGGAACATTAGTGCTTTTGCTGACAAATCAGGTGTTCAAAAATTTGAATAAACTCTTGGTTTCTAATGGCAAAGCCAAAATTCGATATTAATAACCTAACCTAACTGAATCAGGGAAGAGACAATAAGTACTTCCAGAGTATGCCTTCTTTGATATCGGGATTATTTTTTTATCTTGCATTGGTCTCAACACCGGATTTAGTTTCAAAATATGATAAGTAAATTAAAACAGTAGGAAGGTGAAAAAAAAAAAACTAATACAATTTGCACTTTTTTATTTCTCCAAAAAATCTATTGTCAATATATATTTTTATTTGACAATATTGTGAAAAACCCATTAAATATTACAATTCAATGAAAGGATAACTATATGAGTTATCCTAAATCACCAAAGAGAATATTGATAATAGTAGGTAACAGTGTTTAACCTATTTTTTTTTTTCTATATTAGTTCGTTACAACATTCTTTCAATAGTAGATATATTATTAAAAATAGAGATTTTTACCCCACACTTAGTAACATCAAAATTGAAAAATCAACACTTCCATAACATATTAAAATGTAAAATTTAGTTAAGCCATTCTTTCCCTTATTCATTTTTCAAACATTTCATTGATTAAAACCAAATGTTCCCAACGCTCATACAAAGTCAAATTATTTAATTACACATGCGAAATGATTCGCTAACGTTAAATAAGTACAGTCAGTGAATTCGAATAAATTTCAACGACGAAACAATTTTTTTTTTCGTGTATTAAATATAAATGCTTATTATCATCATTGGTTTTTCTAATTAAATCACTAACGAAACCCTTTTTACGTTATGACATTACATTATTATACATAAACAAACACATTTGTCATGTTAATTAAATAAGAGAAAAACTACCAATTAAATACAAATGTTTTGGTCCTTAGGTACATTTCATTGTTTTTTTTTTATTTGCAAAGCTTATGAATGTTGAATTATAAATCACCAAAACCCTCGTTCCAGATTACACAGCTATAAAAAAAAAACTAATTGTGACTTATTAAATGATGCCAATATGGCGATTATGGCGTTAATGTTAACAGTTGTTAAGCAATTACAGCGTATAATTTATGTCACAGATTGCAATAAACGTGTCAAATTAACACACGGAGCGGATTATCTTTGGTTTCCAACTGACCTACTTATTTTATCACTATTTTATAAACATAATATAATAATTGTATTGTGGCTGTATAGTTCTAATTCTAAATGTACCTAACGAAGATTATATTTTTTAATGTGCCGTTCTAAATGAAAATTCGTATCATATTTAGCCATGGTCGAAATAATTACGCAATATAACAACGGAATTTTTCCCCTGCTATGTTTGCCTTGTCTTAACCCTTATCTGACCATGGGGTCGTTTCCAACCCATTGCAGAATATAACAGTTTCTGAAGTGAAAACTAAAAATTATTATTACAGATACAATGTAAGGTCTATAATAAACAATTTATAATATTAAAATTATTAAAATCGGTGCCATAAAAAGTGCTCGGGCATGAACGATGGACGAAAACGAATGATTTTTAATCTTTAAGCGGATGAATTAATGAAGTATTAATAAAGATCATTAATTGAAGGGTTTACACTCGTGAGTTAATCTACGTATACACCATTTTATATTATATTTTTAAATTTCAATGAATATTACATCATTCCCAATCGTCCAGCGCTTGGTTTGTTACTGTACTGCTCTGCACTTTTTATTAGAAATTACTACAAAAACCGATTATTCAATTAAAATGATCAGTAAATTACCTAATAAACTTGCACCAAGTACAGCACTACTAAGAATATATTTACCTATACTAAACAGTAAACAGTAGTATTATAAAATGCTATTACATTGTAACAGTGGCGAAAAGTGGCACATTGTTTTAATTTTAAAATAAAATGGTGGGTTGAAATATTCTACATTCATTTAATAATTGATAGAAATATTAACGTAAATGTTAAATGACATAACACGATACTTATTTAAGATTTAAGAAAAAAAAAAGTCATTCGCCATTTTATATTACAGACTATAAAATTACAATATCCGATACTTGAAACTGACGTTTTTCATCAAGAAAACACAAAATACGAGTGAGGCTCTTAATTATACATTATTAAGATTTATATTTTACATCGTCGGCAATTTTATTGCTTTTATTCTTCTTTTCATAATACGTATAATACGCGATCTTTACATTTGGAAAAAACAAAAATGTTTCTATTTGAAAAACGTCTTACAATATCTGGCGCATTGTCAAGTTTAATAACAATAACTAATTAATCTATAATCTAGTTAAACCGTTATTTTATTTAATGGGATTTTATTTGCGAATGATTTTAATGTATATTATTAACCTAATAACTTTTTAATTAAATCTAGAGTATACATAGATTTTGACATTCCATATAATAAGTAGGAAACTTAAAAAAAATATTTTTAAGTGTGTAGAAAAAAAAATCATATATAAATGGAAAATATCAATTCATGTACATGATTAATAAATTATTAAACAATATAAAAAGGAACTCAAATAGACACACGAATGAAAGGATAAGGTTTAAACTCTTGTTGATGATGTTTCGCGTCAGTTTGTGCAACAGACATATCAAATTTGTTAAAGTATGACTTTATATGTATTTAACAATAGTTGTTTAGTTGATAAACATCAATTATCACAAATTATTCGATACTAACCCTTGGACCGATGCACATTGGGGTAGCCATTTATTTTTAAGGAAAAATTATATTTCGCATACTTAAATTGCCAAAAGCGATATTGGTAATGCTTTTTAAATTATTAATAATTTGATTTATTTTTTTGATAGAATAGTTAACTTTTAAAAATTAATAAGCCTTACATAGTCCGCCTGCAAAACTATAGTAGGTCGTTTACTATGATAGACTTATTTTCTAAGGAGAGAATCGTATTTCGATGACAACTCAAACAGACCAATTATAAAATTTTCTCAACCACAAAATCATCAATTTATTTCGCAAATTATAATACACCTTTCAAACTCCGTTTAAAGGTCAGTTCCCATTTTGCTTACATACATATAGTTACATAGTTTAAATAAAGCGTGCTCCACGTAAAAGCTTGGTGAACCGCAGGTCGAGTACCGTCGAGATAGATTATTTATTACTTACAGCATTTGCGCAAATGGATAACGCCATTATGTACCAAGCTGACCTTCAGTTGTAAATTATAAAGATGTAATCTTTAGTTTGACATCAATAAAATTATATTCAATGATACAATGTACGTCGCTGAACTAATCTTATTATTAATTTTTATATCTACATTATACTTAATTTATAATAAAATTCAACCACTAGTGTCATGGCACTTCTAGTTTACATAACTAAATATAATTAGAAACGTATTAGAAACGTAGGTAATGTTCATTGTATATGGCCATTCAAAGTATTATAGAAAATACAATCATATCAAAACGAAAGAATACTGTGCTGAAATTATGACGTTATTTTTTTTCATTTTTACTTGTGAAAGGTAAGGGTATTGGGTACATACAGCCTTAAGAAAAGTAAGCAGTTTCATTAAAAAAAAAAAAGTCATACTCTAAATGTAAAAAATTAAACAAAGTATTAGACTTATCACGATTTGTGTAGAAAGATAGATTAAAGATCCTTAAATTGTATTATTCTTTCTAGCCTCTTAAATATCGCCCAGAGATAATAATTAAAAAGTCCGTATATTTATTAATATTTGCACGAATACGACAATATCATTAAGTCTAATAAAATATCGACGGACGGAACCCTAAATCTACATTTTATTTAGCCTAAATGAATGAACATGAAATTTATATAGGATATTATAAGTAAAAAATATGAAAAGAAGAACAAAACATATTTGTACCTTAGCTCATCAGTTGAATAAAAAAGTTAGGAAGTGCAAAAATAGTTAAAAAAGATACGATAGTTACTAACTATATTTATATTAAATTACGATTTACTTGAAATTTTTAGTGATTTTATATATTTTGTTTTGAGATTTTATATTTTAATTTAAGAAGCGAAATGCATGGATGTCGTAAAAAACTGCAAAATACTATTCAATTCTTAGGAACTTCAAAAATCACTTTTTTGAGCAGTCGTTTTTATGCTTTATAGAATACAGTTTTTCATTTAAATTTAAATATGAAACAAAAAATTCAATTAATATAAGGTTATCTAAATATTACCATTTTAATATTGCTTTTTTAGCTGTTATTAGAAATAAAAATTAATGAAATTGCTTTAAACTGTTTTTTTTTTTTTTAATTGCAATCAATGCAATGATCGTTGTCTCTAGATATAAATAATAATTTTATATTGCAGTATACTTTTCTTTCACGCCGTGATCTTTTGAAATCGTGTCGGGTTTAAAAACATTTTCTACAAACGACTGTCTATTATTTTAAGTTAGGGCAACATTTTTACTTGAAACCGTTTAGGAATTCAAACACTCAGTACTGTTATATCGCGCTAAAAATATTGGGACGATTTCAAAAATGTTGATACCCATTGAGTTTTATAATATTCTGATTTAATAAGTAATGTCATCTCTAGTTGAGTGAAAAGTCTGTGTGTAACACAGTATAGAGAACTCAGCACGTTCGCCTCATCGAGCCCTCACGTCGGCTCTCTTTTTGTCGCCCGAGTTTTTTTATTACGAACATATTTACGCTCGCTTTGAAACTCTGTAGTGTTGCCCGAATACATCAAGACCGATATTTTAAATTTGTGACTATAGTTTTATAAATATTTAAACATCTCTAAAAAGAAAAAAGTATGGGAACAATTTGAAATATTTATCATTACAAAAATTTAATTATTAACATTATCGCGTTATAGTTAGTAAATATATAGAACTGTGATATAACAGGCTAGTTTTATAAAAAAAAAACGACTTAATTTTTAACTTTCGAATAACCATTTGTATTTCGCTTTCGTCTTGGAAGATCAATTTATTGTTTTATCAGAGTTCGTTGTTACAAGTTATATTATTCAATCTGGCAACACTTTGCACTTACGTACTACTTTCGACAATGCGCCAAATGGAGTGTCAACTAGTATTAAACCTATACATTACGCACAACACGTTATTTCTTGCATCTGCATCGCCGCAGATTCTCGTCTGGAGAAAAAAAGGCTATTATTGTATTAATTATCATCTAATGTTTTATTGTATCTGTGTCTTACCGGTTCTTCACCGGAATCTACATTCCAAATCGGCGGTAGCTTAACATTTGAAACGAAGAATCGAACGTGCTTGAAAAGCCTATCTGTATAATGTTTATCTTTTATTTGATTTGTGTTTAAAGTCCATGTGTAGCGTATGAGAGTACATCTCATTAGTGTGGCTAAGTTGTAACCACACGTGGTTATAACTTAGCCGGATCTTGATAACGGATCAGACAAATATTCTCAATGCACAGTAAAGCACAGTCAGTCACAAGCACGTCGTGATTTAAGAGTAGCTTAAATATAGGGATGCGGTACTTTATAATAGATCTGGAACTGTTAATATAAGACGTAACATAATTGTATATATGTATGTATATAATGTATTTTCAATTCGAAATCTAGAAAAATGACAGATATACAAGTCAGTGAAATTATAATTAAAATTAAACCAAGCATGTTCTATACACGAGGCTACTATTAGAGGTGAGATTTTTTTAAAAGAGAAATCGTCGCCATTAATAACCTTTTGATGTACCGTCTCAGAAACTGAACGCATCGTGGGTTCTAAAGCGTTACATTCTAGCCACCAGATATACGAAGCCGATGTACCTACATACATATTGGCTTATACAGCGTTATATATTATATAGCGAACAGAGTGTATAATGTACACATGTGTTGTATGTCTACTCTGCTATTGACAGATGTAGGGTGAAAATGGCGTGCGGCGGGAGCTTGTGAGGTACCGTGTTATGAGCGTAGTGTTATTGGCAATCAAAATGAGGTGAGTCGCGAGTGCAGTTCTTTACAGGCTGTCTCTATATTATAGGCTATATAGTATAGTGCAGTACGGTGCGGCGGTATTTAGGATGTTATCATGACAATGCAATGTAGTGTAGTGTATTAAAATGTAGCTTTACGCTATTGCGGCACGCTGGAGGCGAGCGAGAATATAGTGTAGTGTGTGGGGTGTACTTACAGCGTTATTGCGGCGTGATGGAGTCAGAATGTAGTGTGGTGTAATGTGGTGTAGTGTGGTGTAGTGTAGTGTAGTGTAGTGTGGTGTAGTGTAGTGTAGTGTACAGTGGTGTGGTGTAGTGTGGTGTGCGGCGTACTCACAGCGCTATTGCGGCGTGGTGGGCGAGGAGGGCGAGGAGGAGCGCGAGTGCGCGGCGAGCGAGTGCTGCAGCGCGGTCGGCGTCAGCCACTCCCTGGTGCCCAGGACACGCTTATAGTAGCACCCGCTTACTCTCCTACGCGACCACTCACACGTACTCTCTTTCCCTTTCGCACTCTTTCATTCAATTCAGACGATAATATTCTTTGTACAAAATATCGACAATAGCAAGCTGGAAGCGCTTACATAAGAAATATTATATTTATTATCAAAATCGAAAAATATATTCGCAAGTATCCTAACTAAAGAGTGTGGATTACAGTCCAATAGGGGGTACCATTCAATGAGGCATATACTTAATTCATGTCTATACGAGTAATTCATCTCATGCTCGGTGGTGAAAGAATACAATGTGAGGAAACCTGCATATGTCAGACGAATATTATGAACTCTGTCACACTTGTATTTAAACGTAGAACCAGTCGGTGTATTAAAATTCTTAACTGTTCCTAGAGTGAAAACATTTGCCCAGCGGTAGTCCCCCGTAGTAAGCCAGTTGATGTTGATCAAAGGCCTCACTTCAAACGTCTCTAAATACAACTTACTTTGGCAAGCAGCGCTGTAAGAAGGGAACACAGGAACTGACGTACGCTAGACGGTTCACCCACGCCGGGATGTCTCGGTCGCACAACGCCTGTATCATACAAATTCTATTATTCTATTAACCAAATAAAAAATACAATGTTTATACAATAGACGGTCTCGAAATCACTTAAAGACTGATCTTCAGCTCTCACTTGTCACTTTATCGCAATGAAATCCAAACTTTATGTTACCGTCGAAGTTAGATCGGAATATGTCGATATAACCGATATAAATAAATAGGCACTCACTCAGTTACGATCAAGCTGAGTTTTATTATTGCGAGAAATAGCTGCAGTTGGATCGAAATAGAACCGGGGACGTATTATTACCGTTATATGATAGAATTGGGACCGCGGCCGTGTCGGGTCACCGTCCCATCGGATTTAGTCAGATATCCTGCTATAAAAAAAAATGCCACTCACCAAACAAAATGCGGACGTGAAGTGGTTACAATTGTTATTCATTAAATGGTATCTGGAAGAAAAAAATAAATATCAATCTTTTTTTTTGTTTTATGTAATAGTTAGTCGGATCGGCAAATGAGCCTCATGTTAAGTGGTCACCATCGCCCATAGACAACGGCGCTGTAAGAAATATTAACCATTCCTTACATCACCAATTCGCCACCATCCTTGGGATCTAAGATATTACGTCCCTTGTGCCTGTAGTTACATTGGCTCACCCTTCATACTGGAATACAACAATACCAAGTATCGCTGTTTGGCGGCAGATTATCTAATGAGTTCGTGGTACTTACACAGACGAGTTTGCCCAAATCCCTACCACCAATTAAACAAATGTCTACAATTTATTAATAATAAATAAATAATTAATTATATCACTGACTTCTTCTACACAATAACTAATCTAGTGACCTTTCTTTTACCAAATATTCAATCAACCGTCTGATTCGCTTTAAGCTGTAGTTACACAACGGGAACATTGTATATGTGATGAATTAAACGTTGTTACGTAGTCAATAGAGTTCAATTTTGCTATTAATATACGCGTATATAAAGTGGATGGGTAACCGTAGCCTTAAGGTAAACTAGTCTTAGAAGTAGTAGTAAGTCTTAGCCTTAGAAGTTTGCGATCGCGTCCACCCAAAGTTACTATCGATTGAAATTTAAAAATAGTTTAATTGATTATGACAGAAAAATATTAACTGATATTCTTGAGATCACATGTAAGCTTTTATACGTGATTGGATAAACTTGGTACGACGGAACGAAATAGCACATTTTGTTAAAAATCCACGATACTCTCAGGCCACTTTAGATAATTTCTTTTTTAGTTTTAGAATAACCGATGATTTCGAGTTCAAACCCAGGCAAGTACCACTGAATCCTCATATGCTTAATTTGTGTTTATAATTCATCTCGTGCTCGGCGGTGGAGGAAAACATCGTGAGGAAACCTGCATGTGTCTAATTTCAACAAAATTCTGCCACATGTGTATTCCACCAACTTGCATTGGAGCAGCGTGGTGGAATATGCTCCTAACCTTCTCCTCAGAGGGAGACGAGGCCTTAGCCCAGCAGTGGGAAATTTACAGGCTGCTAATGTAATGTTTAAATGTAAAACTCAACTTATCAAATGAAGTGTTTTAGGAATCAGTTTTACTTGGATAATAAAATAACAAAAATAAATAAAAACTTATAATATGCGTTCATATTGAACTACTAGAGGGATCAATTGGCCGCAACGATTGTCAACGACTGACCTTAAGGGATAACATAGGCGGGTTGGATAGATACATACTCTTTTCCAACATTAGTCATGTCTATTAAATAGAATTAAATTTATATATAACTACTTAAGTTAGTATACAACTAAATATATAAGCGAACACACACACTAACCTGTCACCGCGGAACTGCTTGCCTAATTCTGTGACAAGACGTCTGACTTCCTCTTCGCTGAAATCCGTGTACCCTATGTGTACACTTTGCCTTTAATAAAATAAACAATACTTTATTTAAAATTAAAAATATAATTAAGGGAACATTTATATATAATCTGTGGCGAACGTCAAATCTGTAAGAATGAAGTATAATGACGTTTCATAACCTCGATTGGTGTTGTAACTTTCTATAACCTATTCCAATCAGAGTACGCGAAAAAAAACCTTAGATTTACAAATTCTATCTATTAATTTTTTAATTGCTCTGGTATATTCATGCGCGACTAACATTTCACGATTAATATATATTGTTTTATAATCCAATACTGTTCCACTTAACTACTTATATCCACTTTAATTTGACTTCCAAAGTTCTAACAACTTCGCTGACATTCAAAACGCAATTTTCATGAAACCATAATGAACAGCATAGATTATTCAAGATCTCGACCAATGATATCACGTCATTTCAAGGTCAATTTTATCGGTCTATACTCCTTTGATTGGTATAGACTTCAGTCTCTAGTAGCATGGTATACATTTTCTTGTTTTGATATTTCAGTAAGGCAGATTCAACAGATAGTAACCTTCACCTAGACACCGGTGTAGTTATACCGTTAATGAACCACCCACACAAGGTAGTACATCTATCATGGCTGTAATTACACTGGCTCTTTAACACTTCAAGCCAAAAAATAGCCATAAAGAGCAGGGCCGGACCCTATTACGTATTGAATGAAAACGCAATGAAATAAATTAACAACGTTTGAGACTATTTAAATAATGTAAAATAAACAATATATAATAGAAAGAGGCAGAAAGATAAATTAAAGTGACAGGTCGCCTGAAGGAAGCATAACGCTGTTTCCTTACCTGACGATTTCGTCCAATTTCCTGTAAGACGCGTAAAAGAACTTCATTCCAAAAAATGTGTAACAAACAAAAACCTCCTGATACGAACACTTTTAATATGAATTAAAAAACAATATCGAATAGCTTTATATATTAAATCAATCGGTTAATATAGTGTATTCATATAAATACCTGAATCGGAACTGTTCCCCGAGCTCCCTCTCGTCTCTCGGCGTGATCTCGAACACGCCGGTGAAGGCGTACGGATGTCCTCCGTACGCCCACTCCGAACCGTGCACCTGTACACCGCTGTGAAACACGCCCACTCCCGCGCCCGCTGTGTACCTACACGAAGTCGTACAATAAAATCACACACACACCAACCAACGATGATATTAATTATTATTATTTTTATATTAAGGTTTAATAGTCACTGATGAGTTCATTGTATTGTTTAGTTACTCTTTACGCTATATACTGATATTATAACATAGCTTTCTGGCATAATGTAAAATATAATAGATACTAATCAAAGACAATTACATTTAGACATAGACAATGTCAATACTTAATTTAACTAATAGCTACTTTAGGTCAAATAACATCTTACCTAAATATATCGTCAATGAATTATTAAACAAGGAGCGAAATGACGAACATAGATAAGTATCTCGGTTTTTCAAATGGTCACCACCGACCGTAGATATCGACATTGTAAACATATTAACAATCACCCAAGTCAATGAGCCAACCAACCGAGATGTAATATTCTTCATTCCTGTATACTGGCTCACTTTTAATCTCGAAACACAACAATATTGTGGTTTGGTGTAAAATATATGAGTTAGTATTACCTACACAGGCACAAAGGCACACCGTCAAGTAAATTTAATTCTAAGATTTAGATTGAGTTTATTTATCTGCATGTTTATTTAAGGCAACACAAACGAGATTTTAGAATTCCAAATATTAATGCACAAATGCGAAACTCTCATTAGATATTCTACCGCCAAACGGCAATACTTAGTGTAGCTACAGGCACAAGGGTAATTAAATCATAGCTCCCAATATTTTTACGCGTCATCGATATCAGAAGTAGGTAATATTTCTTACAGTGTTTATGGGCGGTGATGACCGGACAGGACAGGTTTATTTGCCAAAAAAAAAGATAAAAAGTCATAGACAACACGTCTGCGTAGATTTGTTTATTAAAAGATAACGAAAATTCAATCACTATACAAATCATCAAAGTAGTCAAATGGTTTTCATAAATAAAATTATACGTGAAATTCAAATTGTCATTTGTTTAATGCTGCAGTGTGTGACAAAGAAGTATATTTCTATCTTTCTCAACTCCGTCCTAAGTGACAATTGCGAAATAATCCAAGCTGGCAAGAAACCACATAAAAAATTAATAGTGAAGAAAAAAAATGGCTCACCAATTCGTCCAATACATATCGTAGACATTGAGAACGACCGGCGCCTGCCCCGGCCTCGGCGGCCTCGGCTCGTTCCTCCTCGGCAACAGCGACATACACGACGGAAACATCGTGCAGATGCCGCACGACTGTCGAAAACCATTATATTCTTTATTGCCAACGATTTAAAGCACAATATAGATTACTAATGTTTTTCGAATAACGCCGCAACTTTACCATATCAAAACGTCTTAACACATAACACATCTTAAAGAAAATAAAGCTGTAACAAAAAGTAAAATCATATCACATATGACGTTTTCAAGAATAATCCCTTAACCTGGACACATACGATAAAGAGCTATGTGATTTGTCTTTCTTAAATATTCATCAAACGGTGCCGCTATTACCACGGTAGTAAGTATAGAGGCAAACATAATGAAGCCCTATTTCATTTCAATCGGTACAAGCGAAGGATAAACAAAGCGGCTACTTTGTATTCGATATTAAATGTTTTTAAATGTATTTCAAGAAAATTAAGGTGTTAAATCAAATATTTTTTATTATTGGTTTAACTGTTTTGTATTAAATATAAAACTACTAACCTTTGTTTGTCTTAATAAATCAATTTATATACAAGTATATATTAACTACATACAATTAAATTTATGCATATATATATTTTTTAATATAATATATTTGAGATATTAAAAATATAGTATCATCATGAAACATTTGTAATGGCATCACATCATATATTCTAAAAGTAGTATTGCAAGGTGCATAAAAAGGCACAATTGACTTGAAAATATACATCGTAAAAATCTTGACGTTTGTCAGTTGGCCTCGACTAGTGATGAAATAAAATTGACTGTAACCCTACAGTATGCATTAAAATATACTGATTTCTTATTTGTTTAGAATTAAATTTAGCGCAGAATTAATCAAGTGAAGCCACGAGCGAAATGCTAATAAACGAAATATTGAATAAGGCAATTAGCAAACGATTAATTACAGAACCTTACTGACGCCTATCACAAATTAAGCTTATCTACAACTTTCGCCCTTCGAAGCTAAATAAAAAGTAGAATACTAAATCATAAAGAAAATGTACCTTACAATGGCTGCGATGTTTTTCTACACGAAACTCGTATTACATTAAGTCTTATTACCATAAAAATAGAGTTTAAAATTGCACATTAAGTTTACATAGCTCATAACACTAATGCCTAATTTACAATTAAAATGTATTCCTTCATTTACATCTTCTAGACCGCGATTGTTTCTTTATTTAATGTGATCACCTTGCTCGTAATATTTTTAAGCGATGTACAAAATTGACAAACATTTACACGATTCTAATAATTAATATTTATATTTTGATCACTTTTTAAGTGGTTAAAAAGCTGAACTTTGATCTTCTATCTATCTTCTATGGGGAACGTTCCTTTTCCAAAAATAATTGATAACACTAAAGTTCGTCGACATAGACCAAAATAAAAGAATCGGCTGACAAACAGAGGACAAAAAGGCACTGAACTGTTTGGATTTGTCCATTTACATACACATACAGCTTGTAACCGATAGAAAATAAGTCGTTATCCTCTAAAGGCCGGTTACTATATTCAAAAATCTATTCGATTTGTTCACGAATATAGGAATTGTCCGATTGACGTTTATACATATTTTCTTCTATAATTCAAATCAATGGTAGCTTCTGAATTACGCGTGTTAGACAATTCTACAATCCGTAAGCAGACCGAATGGTTTCTTCAATATAAGAACGGGCTTGAGCGTGTTAATCGTATAGAAATCACATTCATCGATAATAAACGAATTCGTCGTACAGGACATTTCTAAAACCCAAACCACAAAACCAAAACCTATTAACAAATGTTATTATTAACTAATTTAGGGAGATCGGTTTCAAGCACAAGCCATTTCATTATGGACAGTCGTCACCAGCTATAACTTATCTCACCAGTGGGGATTCCCCACTTATCGATCGGCTTATCGACTAATGAAATGGAGCTTTGATTAATTACGCCGGTAAACTAAATTTTGTAACTAAATTTTGTAAGAAAGGTGCTTCATAATTTTGTATTAATAAAGAAAACTTCGTAAAGCTTTGGAAAATTTGCTAAACTGAGTGAAGCAAAGATTAAAGTTATATTTGTTGGTCTTTAAATCAGACACTTGTAAAAAATTAAAAAATTTAAAAGGCTTGGTGATTTTGAAAAATAGGCTTCGGAAATTACCCCGCCGTTAAATTTCCTCGGAAATCAGCGATAAAGTGCCAATAAAAGTATTGTCGCAGCGCTGTTATCTACTTATAAGTATGTTATATGTCGTTGAAATTACATTTTGTACGTTTACATTTCTGTCCTGAAAATCTGGGAGCCATCAGTGATGAACTTAGTGAAAGATTTCATATACAAATTTCTACATCTGAGAACCGTCTTCATCGAAAAGCCACCGATACTGGCGAATACCTTTTGGACATTGTAACGAGACGTTCCAGAGCCAGTGAGCCAATCACAAGCACAAGGGACATAACATCTTAGTTCCCAAGGTTGGTGGCGCATAGGTGATGTAAGGAATGGTTAATATTTCTTACAGCGCCTTTGTCTATGGGCGGTGGTGACCACTTACCATCAGGTGGTCCATGAGCTCGTCCGCCATCCAATGCCATAAAAAAAAAAATAATAATATAGTATAAGTAAAAAATCAAGTCGAACGAAATAATTAACACTGAAATTTTATAAAATATAATAAAATCAAATACAAAAACAACTATTCGAATTTAGAACATTCTAATTTTATTTCTATTATCTGTATTGTTTTAAACATAAATAGACAAAAGATTTCATGTTACTAACGATGTGTATTTTTGATTTACCCGTGTTATTTGTTATAATAATATTTGTTGAAGATATCTCAACAATATGGGTTGTTTCATAATAATCTGTGATACATTTGTCGGGTAATGTTGGTAGTTAATTCAAATGTTCTGAGTTTCGGTAATCGAGACACGTTTTATTGTTATTTTTATACATTGCTTATTCCTTAACGCACAACGAGTTATCAAATTGAAGGGTATATTTGCAATAAACATGAATATTTTGCATTCGAATAGAACCATTTTTTTAAGATTATAAATACTAGTTTGCCGGCCTGTCTTCGCAAGGTTAGAATTAGGGGTTCCAAGAATGTTTCTATTGAAGAACACGTATACAAAGAAAATATATGTTTTTTGGCACCAGGACTTTCGCCGATAACGATTCCTTAACAACGATTCAAGTTCACAATCGCATGAATGGTTTAGGAATGCATATAACGTTTGTCTTTTACACGTACAAACAATCTTGTTTATTTAAATATACATTATTTCCTATCATACGAATATTGTTTTTTAGTTTATCTATTGCCGATAAAATCGGAAACCAATCGAATATCCGAAGCAATCGTACAACTTATTCAATTTTCAAAATACAATTTGCTGCGAATGTGCAGATATTTTATCTATCCCTTTCTCTAGGTTAGTAGTTATTCTCTAAATACTACATTGCAAATGGCCCAGTTGTTTAAGATCAAATTATAAACACTGTGACGATAATCTACGCACTACTACACGTGATTTAAATGATGACCATTTTGATTGAAATTATTTTAGAGACAGTTTTGTAACTTAATTTATATTTGAGGCGTATCGATCAATCTAGCTAGCCCTGTGTGGCATCGATTATATAATTAGAGCCTTCAGCACTACTAAAAGTTATTCACCAAGGAACTGAATTGACTTTAAATCAATATTTTATTCATATTTATTCTTAGTTTCTTTAATTTAATTTTAATGTTTCTTCTGTAGTGTTTTATTTAGATTCTAACTAATTTTTGTGATATATGTGATGTCAATGTACCTATAAATAAATATATTATCTATAGATAATATAAAGTCTTACCGCCTCAATGCATCAATACCTTGTAGCGTAATAATTAAAAAAAAATCGCGGTCTCCTGTCACAGAGGCTTGGGTTTACTTTTTGGCGCGAAGTTCAGGTGCATCAATATACAATTTCTGACTAATAGAAAAAAAATCGTTTTAGTTATAAATAATTATTAATTTAAAGTATTCAATGTAATGTAATGTTGATTATTATTTGTTCTTATAAAGTCAATTAGTTATTTGTCTATGCTTTTTAAGAAGACATTTTAATTTGTGGTCTATAAGAATAGTTTAAAATTGACACTAAGTTATCTGTACTTTTAATTTTTTTGTTTACATACTTGGTCACGATACTAGAACGAAATTATTAAATTATTTTATTGTCATTGGTCATTAGTACGTGTGCCAATATCCAAGTTCAACAAACGTCTTCAAGATGCTGAAAATCATGTTAAGAGATTCCGTTTCATAGATAGATACAGGCTAATAAAATCGTGTTATAAGTCATATAAGGTACAATACATCACACAAGCAGGCCAGCCAACCTGTTAACTTATGAAGGCTTATCAGTAGTACTTAAACAACCGCGTTGCCATTATTTTCTAGGAAGTAAACTATGTTAGTGGCTAATGAAGAAAATCATGATTAATAGCTGATAACGGTATTAGAGTGTCTTCGTGGTACTTTTATCTTTTAAGAGTGGTGGGCTATCATTATTAAATCTACGTTATAAGTCTGAAAATGACGAGGACTTGCTTTTAAATCCCAATCCGAATTGGAAAATGTTATTGAATTTCGCTGGAGTTCGAAAGTTGTATCGTACAGCTGTTGGTTCTGTACCTGAACTCTTTCAGAACTAACAAAGAGTTCCTGTCTTATCTGACTACCGCCTCTTAGGATTATAAGAGAGGATACAGAAGATAACTGTGTATATACACATAATTGTGCAATATATTCTGTGCGATTGGCTACACTAAGTTAAGAACGGACGCCAATTAACAATAAAAATAGTTAGTTTAATTTGGTAAAGTAGTTAAGTTGTGTCAAAACTCATTAATAACTCTTTATATACATAAGAAGTTTTAAAATATTTCTTCGATAAAACTATTTTTGGACTAAAACAAAAGTTCATTCGAGAATTCAATTGTTCCACTTATTAATACATTTTTAATCAATAGTAAGATTTCCACGCGAAGCAATTACGATGGCTGAACCTACGCCCAGCCTGGCGTGTCAATCAGAATTGATCTCACTCAGAGTATACGAGCAGTTATTTCATAAAAGTATAAATTGTACAGTAAGAAATTCCATGCATTGTACTAATAAAATGAAGTACATTCCAAAAAAAAGAAACATTATAAGTCGCTGTCAATTTATTTCGTATCCTATTCCTAGATATAATCAAGTTACCAAAATTGTTTAAAAGTATAACACCTCGCCTTATTGCCTCCACTGGTGACAGTGGACAGAGGATCGGAATTGCGATTCAATAGGGATATGATGCTAACATTCTTGCCACCATTCCACGCAGTCAAGTTTTATATAGCAACTATATTTAATTCACATGTGTATATATTTAAGGACTTATTGTTAATATTTTTTACTAAATAAAATATTAAATTAAATTTTAATATCTTATCTAATACTTCTTAATGTCCAGTAATTTGAGCGTTATTGAATATTTAACGCCCAATCACTTTTAACTTTCCCATTCATTATATCAGTAAGAAGTTTATATGTAAGTATACATGCCTGATTTCGGTCAAGACTCCCTCTTCTTGTCCTTCCATTGTCAAGGAAGTTTAGCCAACTATACGAGCAAACAAGAGGTGTACCATAAGCCTATGGGACAGTAAATCCAACACGACCGGACCGGTCGAATTACGCGCTGTTCGAGTTAAGACAGTCTAAGTACTACCTACCTGGGGGTACCTGGGGTGGGGTTATACTAACTTATAACGGTAATCATACGTCCCCTTTTCTCTTTCGATCCAAATTCGACAAAAGTAAACCTCAGCTTAATTGTAACTGATGACCAACTCCACCTATTTATATCAGTTCGATACGATCCCGAACATATTCTTCAACTTTAATCAAACCGCAACAGGAAAACGCAAGCGATTGTTTCGATTCGATTCTTATAAACTGTCAATTTGTCAACAGAATCCGAACTTGCTTTTCAATTTTTCCATTGCTTTCAACTTTGGGCAGAAAAACCCAATAACTTCACCTACACCGTTAGTTCCATGGAAGGGATCGCTATGTAGCGATAAGGCCGTAAAATGGTACCCTTCTTTTATTTAGACTGTATACATGTTTATTTATTTATTTTCTCTTTGTGATGTACAATAAAGTGAAAAGTAAATAACTTTATACGGGCCCAAACCTGGATTTGAACTTAGCCGCTAGTAATAGAATAACATAAACATGAACGATGCATAAAAGGACAATGGAAAAATAACTATTTTCACAACGTTTCTAGTATGGTTTAGTCACCAAGTCTGAAAGGGACAAACACGAAATATCCATTCTTAAACGATCCTTAGAACGATGACATCGATATCTTAATTCATGTTCAGATATAATACTAAACCATACTCTTAGCATTAAAACTTTATTAAAATTTAAAATAAGTAAATGTTAATAGCTGACGGAAAATACAAAAATTCAAATTTTATTTGCAATTACATATAGGGAAATTCCATCGCAATAGACCACAGGCGCATGAGCAAACATTGCATTCAAAGAAAATATATTTATAAATATTATTTATCATATTGAGTTCGAGGCGTAACTCTGAAACCTTTGCCTTGTTACTTATATATCAGATCACCTTAGAATAACGGATACTAGGGCATCAATAACTCATGTTTGTTTGTTTCTTACTACATCAGGATTCAAATGAACCTGCTAAAACGATCGTGATGAAGTTACTTTATTATATTTTAATTACTTTTACGGTACAACATCTTAGGATATTATGCTTTTGGGTAAAGCAGTCGTTACCCATAGGATACTTTTGCTGCAGAAAGCGACTATCCGCGCAATCCATAACCTTGGGGCTGAATTGAAAGCAAAAATTTAAAGAAACCAAGATATTAACTGCTACTTCTCAATATATATTCTGTAATGTTATGTATGTACGGAAATATATTAATGATTTTGTAATTACCTACAAGGAACAAACACAAACTTGTTACTCGACTGTATAGTCAGTAACTCTTTTGTACACGGGCAATGTATATGATTTTACAAAAGAATACAAGAAAGCGTTCAAAATGTCTTTGTTGCCAAATTAAAAAAAAAATGTAAAAGAACACTCGTGTACAAAAAGTTATTATACAATTAGTCAGTTAATGGTTGATAGCAGAGCTTGGGAGCGAAACGGTCGCCTACTGGCTCTTTGATATTGAACATGTGTAAATAATTACAATTTGTCAAAACAAAAACACCGCTGAGTTTTTTTCGCTGTTTCCTCAAGGCATTTTCTTTTTCCGAAGTATGGTAAAATTTAATATGCTTATCAATAAATAAGTGTAATGGTTCTATTTTGGCTAAAGGAATTTGACTTGACTATAATAGAGATGTAAGTTATTAGATAATTTACTAATAAATAATGAATACCTCGTGTGAATCGTAACTGGAAAAATATAAAAATTTTGAAGATTTTGACTAAAACTTGAAATTTTTGTGTAAATTAATGTTTAGTTTCCTACGCAAACTTTAAACAATTTGTCCCAAATAGTATATATAAACTACTAAAAATGGTGTGTATTATGGGTCACACAATCCAATAATGAATGTTTTGAGACAAAAGGTCGTTAGGGACCCCGAATATTGTACGTCAAAGTGCACGCAAAACGACTTTTTTATCGAATTGAAAACAATATTCTTAGTCCTTTTTTCTTAATGGTATTTCGTTGTACCGACAAATAACCGGCTTTTTCGCAATGTCACGTAGGAATTTATACTCTGTACCGTTGTGCTCTGGTTTGAAGGGTAAGGGTCATTGCATCTCAGTTCTTTTTTCTTATGGTGTATGTAGGCGGACGAGCAAGTAACACCTGAAGGTAAGTGATCATCACCGCCCATAGACAATGACACTGTAAGAAATACTAACCATTCCTTAAATCGCTAATACCCCACCAACCTTGGGAACTAAGATGTTATGTCTATTATGCCTGTACCTAACACTGATTCACTCACCCTTCAAACCGGAACACAACAATAATAAGTACTGTTGTTTGTCGGTAGAATATCTGATCAGGGCGTGGTACCTACACAGAGCCCTACCCCCAAGCAATTAAAAAAAAACTTAACTTTCTATAAGTTCTGTATCTACATTTAAGCCTATTAGCCTTATTTTATCTTAAAATACATAAAATTATGCTACGTTTGTAATATTATTGCCAGAGTTTCGTCCGAAGTAAAGTGAATGACAATTTTCTTTTTTTACGGATATCATAAAAGAAAAAGTTTTGAAAGTAAGAAATTTGGCATCGTAGTCGGAATAGGAATACAAAAGCTCCTATACGTTAAATTCGATGCAAGACATATTTTAATTCTATATAGTCTACGATGTATTTAATTTGAGATGATGACTACTACTTGGTGGTAGGGCTTTGTGCAAGCCCGTCTGGGTAGGTACCACCCTCTCATCAGATATTCTACCGCCAAATAACCCCTGTATTGTTGTGTTCCGGCTAGAAGGGTGAGTGAGCCAGTGTAATCACAGGCACAAGGGACATAACATCTTAGTTCCTGAGGTTGGTGGCGCATAGGTGATGTAAGGAATGGTTAATATTTCTTACAGCGCCTTTGTGTATGGGCGGTGGTGATCACTTACCATCAGGTGACCCATATGCTCGTCCGCCAACCAATGCCATAAAAAAAAAGACTAACTGCTGAGCATCTTACCGAATATTCTCGGTAGAATATGCATTCCAAATCGTTTATAGCTTCATACTTTATATAATCCTGTAGAATGATTTTTTAAAATGTTAATACATTTTGGCTTAAATAAAAAATATTTTGATTTCAATTTTGAAATTTATTTAAAAGAAACTTTTTTACTTGGTAAAGTTCAAAGTTTGCGATCGCGTACGTTTCTTTGCGTAACTTTTTAGCGAAACCTTCTTGACGCTTGATGGTTTCGCTTATATCAAATTTACAGTTACGTCGCAACTCCTTTAATTTTATATATTATATTATATTTTGTTCAGAAGCAGGAACCTTACGTGCTTTCGAGGTTAAGTGTAACCTCTGTCAACTTCCAAACTACAGCCCGCCGAGATCTTCATGACCGAAAAACCTAACAACTTCTTACTGACCCAACCCGGAGCTTAAAGACAAAACCGTGGGATCTTCAGTCTTATGAGCTAGCAACGAGATCAACGAGATGGGCAAGGAAATCCATACCTATCATTAGCAACAGTCCTAATTGCATTAAATTAGTAATTCAACCCTAATAAAGACACGAAACCTTTCCCTTTACGATATTACCAACGTTTGTCTGAATCCAAACGCTGTAAGGGAGTACAACGAATAAGTATAATATAGATAAAATTAGGTATATCCTAAAACGTAATAATTTTTTATGTTCATACCCAAGAACCATTAACGTAATGAAATTCGCAATCATAAAACGCCAAGTTATAAATCTTATTTCCACCAGCCGATAACATAAAGTTTATCGTGTTTATTAAATATTTATTGCAACTCTTTAGAAATATAACGATTGAATTGTTTTGCAACAAACTTACACGCCCGCTTTGCTAGGCGTTAATTAAATTTTATTTCGAAACTATATCAGAAATAATAATCTATGTGCTATACGTAACGTAATCAACTTCTTTCATAAACTCACACGCAGATGCATAAATACACATATCCACACACATATATACACTTAAAATTAGTTTGTTTTAAGACGTCACTTTTTAAAGTTACAGTATATTGATTTATAGAGATTTCTTTTATCTTATAGGTGGCAAACGAGCAAGAGGCTCACCTGATGGAAAGTGACTAACACTGCCCATGGACATCTGCAACACCGGGGGGCTTGCAAGTGCGTTGCCAAAGATTAAGTATAATAATAAAAATTCAAGGCTAGAAATAACTTATATTTATTATTTTATTAATTTATCGACCTGTATATTATTACATTTTTCTTAAAATCAGTTGAACGGTTCAAGCGTGATTTGTAACAAACATTTAAACAAACAATCCTTTGTATAAAATAATATCTTATAGTAAGACGAAAATTAAAAGTGACGATCAATGTAATTACGATAAACTTAATAAATAAATCGTCTGCCATATTTTATTTTTGCCGACTCATACATTTGCGATTAGGAACAATATATTTAATTTTAAATTATTATAATAAAAAATAAAAAAACGATTCAATTTTGGAAATATATATTAATTATATACACAATCTATAGCTACAGTGATTGTTTTTTTTAACTACGTCGAAGTCGAGCAAATCAAAGTCAAAATCCCTAATTTTAATTTAACGTTTAAATAAAGAAAATTGACTTCATGGAATTACGCATATAAAAAAAAACTGAGACAACAAACAATGTAAAAACAAAAAAAAACTATTGCGGAACATCCGCTATTTGTTATTCCAAAACCACAGTTAACACTTATTAACTGAATAAAAAAAAAATAGCATCTTACAACGAACGTGTGAAATGGCACGTGTTAATATCGTCGCTCGTGCTACTACTGTTGAAGGTTTAGTCCTTGACCCAAAGGATATTGTAATTTGTATCGAGGCGAAACGTTGAATCGTAATAATAGACTGTAATTTATGAATAATTAAGTATGAAAAAATACAGTTCAATACAAGTTCATTGTTCATCAATTAACCAGGACATAAAGTACTGAAAAGTTGTACAAGAAACACTCAGTGAGACAGCTCTTTCGTGGAACCTTAAGATAGAGGAAAAAAAAAAAACAAAAGCGAAGCGAATTGGTACTCGAATTGGTACTATCCCGTTTTGGTTCGGACCAGCCTACAATATTTCAATCATCTTATTAAGATATCTTAATGAAACAATAAACACTTTGTGTTGCATAATATCCTTAATTCCATGATTGGTAGACTATTTGGCAGTTTAAAAAATACGGAACACTTGAATAGCACACTGATTAAAAAACCCTACGTAGTACATGGAGTAGATAATGTACTGAATCCTACGCCCATATATTACGAACTAAAATAAATCAACTCTACCGATTTTGAGGAAGATTAACCAACTAAGTCAATACAAAAGACTAAATATTAAAATATTAACGTCATCTTAATTTTAATACGACACAGTTCCTAAGTATGTTTATTAAGATATAGCTTGGCATGAGGAATCATAAATGAGGAATTACGTATACCGTCAGTTATATATCGAGTTTTCCTTATCGATTTTTTATCATACATATGTCATGACTACACTTATAATGGCACTTCATGAAAACAATTAAGAAAGCTAGGTGTCTCCCAAACGTCAAGAGTTAACCAGCGCCTTACCGCTTAAACTAACGTACTAAGTGGATATATATTTCGGTAGGACAAAAAGTTGTATGGTTTCGAACATTGTCTTTTAAAAGCTGGAGTATGTATTTTTTTTACGTTATGTTTGTTTAAATACACTTATTTTTAAGAACTATCGGTACGATTTGGACTTTTAATCGTATTTTTAGTGATCTAGTTTTTGTTCATATCCATTAGAATATTTGAATAACTAGGTGACTTCGGCCCGTATAGAGAATAATACTGTGAGAACTAGTGTTATGTCTGTAGTACCGGTTGTTACAAAACTAAGGTTTACTTTTTGGCGGTAAAATATCTGATAGAATATTAACTATCCAGACGAACTTGCACAAAGCAATATCACCAAGAGAACGTGTAGCGTTTGCGTATCGTGACACGCTAATTTTTTGTTTGGATTTTTATTTAAGCGCGAAATGACAGCTATCTGTAACTTTATATTATCTTTCATAAACTTATTTAGTAGTTAGGTTATAATATATATATAAATTAAAAAAAGCATTTGTTCTTTTTTAATTTTTTTTTTCAAAGTTAAAAAATTTAACACAACAATAATAATAAGGAACAAGTGTAGGCCTCAGCTCAATCAGCCAACTAATTACTTTTAAATATTCCCCCATATATTATTACACATGTTAAATACATATTGTATTTAACATTAAATAAATATTTTACCCATTTTTTAATATACATACACAATTATAATTCAATCATATCATACCTGTTTCGGAAGTCTGGTTATATATATTTTCTTTTTCATTGTATAACACTTAACTAAGCTACTGTTGACACTGAGTACACAAAAAGCTTATAAAAAAAAAAACTGAACCAAAATAGATCAACCATAGACTCATAAGAAATTATGTATTTCAAACATTTTAAATAAAGAATGTTGTTAAACAAACGGAAATGTCGGACAAGAACTGAACTATCCTCTTCACACTAATGGATACAGATAAGATTGTATATTTATGATGGTGTCAATCATTAAGCTTTGTATTATCTGGATTTTTAATCTTTTTTAATCTACAAAAAGGCTCTTTTTATCAAACATGTTAATAATCTGTCCAGTCATCCATTTGTTTACTCAATACGATATAGAGATTATTTGCATTGTTTGCTTTGTGATACTGGTTGAAGGATATCAACTTTCATTGCTTTGTATTACACTCATCAATTGTATTAAATACTGAATCTACAAATTAACTGTGCACAAAAAAAAAAAAATGCTAACAGGAACAAAAAACTAATAAAAAATTTGTAATGAGGAGACAAATGTGTAAAAAAATTGCCGTGCACATGAAATAAAAATGTGCTATCTACATTAAAATGTTACAAGTCTTACTAAGTTCGGAAAATCGTGGGGATCCTCCTGCAAGATAGTAGGGGAGCTTAGAAGGGGGTCCCGGTCATCGCCAGGCCGGTCCGGAGGCCCCCGGTCTGAACGATTACGGCAGGCCTCGCATCTCTTCATTTCTATACATACTTCTCAACTTCGGACTGTGAATAAGTCCACCAGCTTTATAAGCAAAATTTGGTATAATTTTCTTTATCATTACTTTTTAACTAATTTCCTTGTTTTAAATATTCAAAGCACATGTATCCAATTTCACTGATATATTTGTAGCACATTTTAGTTTCTAAATTTATTTCTTTGTCTCAGTTTTAAATAAATCAACTTTACAGGTAACATTCTGTGTATCTTCAGTAATATAAAGTTGATTTAGTAATATAAATCAACGAACAAAACATTTTGCTATCAATTTTAGCTCATAAAGCTGTTTTTATTATTAATAACTCTATAAAGTACTATAGAATAACCATCTATTAATAATGCTTCTTCCAGAAGTATTCGGTTACAACTGATGTAAACTTAAAATTATATAAGAAAATATATAGGTATTGAACTAACGCTACTGTTTAAGTGAAATGAATAATACTCTACTACTATTTCATTAAGATGTGGTTACTAAAACGACCTATAAAGACTCTATTTTCTAACATCAGGCATGAAGAAATTTCGATTGTATGCAAATTAAATAACTGACCAGTACCCGAAATAATCTCGGTCTATCAATAACAACGCTACGAGCTTTAGCTGTTATAGCTAAACCGACAAAAAGATATTGTTACTTACAAAAATACGTAGCACTCGGCGTAGTGTAGGTGTTTTCCATAGAATTTATACTGCTTCAAATAAAGAGCTCCATCATTGGAATTACAATGGACAATTCTCTAATTATTTACTCAATTTATGTGTAAGGAAATACGTGAAATATGTAATTTTTAAAATGAACACAATGTGCTTACTTCCTTAATGACAAAACTGACATTTTTATTACAACGCCACAGAGTGCAATAATTCGTACTCTATAGTTGTCGTTTTTAAACAATACTGACATTTGAATGTTAAAAAAATAGTCAGTTATGAAAAAAAATTATGTCTTTAGTTTCAGAATATCAAAATGATAAATATTAGTCAAATTTAACAGAATCAAAGTATTAGTTTTAGAGAAATATACAATTATAAATTGCACAGCTTATTTTATCGGTTTTAGGCACATCCCAAGCTGTCAGTGTCAATTTAAATAATGTCTACACGTCACCCTGTTTGTCGTGGGTTGTCAAATGTTTAAAAGTTGAGGTTTATTAGAAAATAAAGTGTTTTTATAATAATTAAAATGGTAAACACATATTTTGAAGTGATTTATGCATTTACATAGATAAATAAACTAAGTAGTGGCTTAAAATTTTATTTGCATTTTAAAATGTTAAAAATTAAAGCGTTATCTCCGGCTTGTATCGTCATTTTATACTAAAGTTTTTCATATGTTTTAGGTGCTCATAGCAGCTACGGTTTGTACTAAATCGGGGAAAGGTAAATAAATTCTTGATTGATCTAAATTTGTCGAAAATTATCTTGTATTAAGTGTGCGTCAACTAAAAATCGTTTCATCATTTCAGCCCTTGTTTCACGTCAGTTCGTCGAAATGACGAAGGCACGTATCGAAGGGCTTTTGGCTGCATTTCCGAAACTAATGACAGGTGGTCGTCAACATACATTTGTGGAAACAGAATCAGTCAGGTTTGTATAACTTTAAACCAGATAATTTTCCGAATTTCCTCATAATTACTCATAACAAAATACTATAATAATCTTTAAATACAGGATGTTCCTTATTTATATTTCATTCAATAAATACTATAATTCTTAATTTTTTTCTCTAGATATGTTTACCAACCTTTGGACAAACTCTACATGTTGCTTATAACAACTAAAGCCAGCAACATTTTGGAGGACTTAGAGACCCTGCGACTATTTAGCAGAGTGGTATGATTCAATTCTGTTATAAATTTATTTATTTCAAGTATTATAAAATCAATGTGCCAATGAAGAATAATGATTACGTTAAGCAGATATTAAAAAGGGCTAACAGTATTATGTGCGTTATTTTAAATTCAAAAAAGAAAAAGGAACATACCACAATATGTACAACTTATTATAATATAGTATTGTGAATTAGGTTAAACAAATCTATTCAAATATATAAAGCAGTTTGATTTGTTTAGATCATAATCTACGATATTTTCAATATCATATTGACATATGATCTCATATCTATATGAGATATCCCATTCACTGAAAAAGGATATTATAATATAGCAACAACGACCCATGGAGGTGGATCAGTATTGGTTATGGAGGGTTGAACCACTTGTTCCTCATATTATATGTTTCTCTATTTTTAAGGTGCCTGAATACTGTGCGCAGCTCACAGAAGCAGATGTTTTAAATCAAGCCTTCAATCTACTGTTTGCGTTTGATGAAATTGTTGCTCTTGGATACAGGGAGAGTGTTAACTTAGCTCAGGTTAGTTTTTGTATTGTTTATTTGCAATGTGATACATTTCCAGACCTTACCTTTTCTTACTAAACAAAAAGTCATTATTTATTTAATGAACAAGGTAAATGTTTTTCGCCTATTTAAAGTATATTAAATAGGTCTTTAAATAATAATTTTCAAAAAAACATTTCTTTATGGATTATTGTTGTAAAAAATACCTATGCCTCAAATCTGCTTTCTAGATAATTTTGGGTTTACATTCATAGTGAGCCATGACAAATATTTTTATAAGTATCTCACAGTTTATATTAATTTTTTTTTAAAACACATAAATGAAACTATCTTGCATTATAATATCAATTATAATAATTTAGATTTAATGTTTTATAATTACAAATTTGTTTGACTTGTACTAATAAGTATATATAATTTACTTAAATATTTGCTATGATATTTTTAGCACATAGCATATGTATTATGATTGTTATCCCACTGAGTTTAGTGTCTTATTGCAATATATTTCTCAAGGTACGATCATTCGTCGAGATGGATTCCCACGAGGAGAAGATCTACCAAGCCGTGAGACAGGTATGAATACTTTATTGTAGTCAATTTAATACTATATTATAATGAGATTTTTGTTTTTTTAAGATGTTTTTAGTTCAAATTATTAATTAATGAATATAGTGGACTTGGCTTAATATAGTGGACCCCCTATAATCCAACATGTCTAATATTATTAAGTATTTTTTTTACAATCTTCGCTAATATAGACAATGCGTGATTGAGCAGGTTACAACCTATACACGCCACCGCTATTGTACTGTTTTTGGTTTGAATTATGATTGCTTAGCTTGAATTTGACTTCATGTGAGAGCGGTGCGGCCATAATGAAGTATGATTGGTACTTCAGATTATAACATATTTTGGATTACAAGGCACTTGTTTGTAAAAAGATCCGGATTATAGGGCACTTACTACTGGACTGGGGACTGCAGTACTCTATAAGCCGACAAACTAGATAGTCCGACACTGCCCTGCAAATCATTTGTCGGATAGTCCACAATAAAGTACATATATACTTCACTCAGCTAGGATCTTATAATTTTAAATTGTCTTATTATATGCTTAGTTAACTAAATTTCGGAAAATAAATAAACAAAATCTACATAATGTATATCCTTCCGAATTTAACTATTGTTTATAGATTAAAATGAAGTAGATTAAATTGAATTTTGTGTAACATAACATTAGCAGCCTGTAAATTTCCCACTGCTGGGCTAAGGCCTCCTCTCCATATGAGGAGAAGCTTTTGGAACATATTTTACCACGCTGCTCCAATGCGGGTTAGTGTAATAGAGATGTGGCAGAATTTCGTTGAAATTAGACCCATGCAGGTTTCCTCACGATGTTTTCCTTCACCGCCGAGCACGAGATGAATTATAAACACAAATTAAGCACATGAAAATTCAGTGGTGCTTGCCTGGGCTTGAACCTAAAATCATCGGCTAAGATCCACTCGTTCTAACCACTGGGCCATCTCGGCTCTATTATATATAATTTTGTGTATTCTGCATAAAAATCAATGAATTAAATATAAGATGTCAGCGTTAATGTCATTCAGACTCAAGAGCGTGAAGCAGCCAACCGTATGCGAGAACGCGCGAAGGAACTGCAAAGGGAGAGACTGGAAGCTGCGAAGCGCGGTCAACCACCCCGTTCGTCGTCTGGTTTCGGTTAGTGCATGCAACATTTCAGAATAATTTCCAACTTTACCCCGATTTTTTACCGGTTTTTTTTATCATGTACAACACTAATTTCAAAATATCATCAAGTGTTTTTATTTATTTTTTGAATTAAAGATTTGTTAGATAAAAACACAATTATATTTACAATATATTATATGGTTATTATGTTCCGTAAATAATTTCAAATAGCGCACAACAGTGAACAGCCAATGTTAAAACCTTATATAATTGCAGGCAGTGGTTTTGGCAGTTCTTCCATGTCGTTTTCGGCTGCCTCGGAGCCTATCACTGAGAAAATTCCGACTACTCCTGTCCGGGAAACGTAAGCATCAATTATACTTGGAATGTAATCCTTAAATCATTACTTAGTGCCCAAATTGACGGCAGAATTTCAAAAAAGAAAAAAGAAAATTACTTAAATTAATTTATTAAAACTAATTAATTCTAAAATGTATGTGACAACTTAAAACATATTTTTTACTTAATTTTAGTTCACACAGAATAGGCTATTTGACTAGTTTTTAAAATCCATTTTATATTATTTAATAGAGGTTAAGGAACGCAGTAAAAGTTGTTTTTTTAATTCATTTAATTCAACTTTCGTTAATAAATAACCATTTTTAAACTCATAATATTTACTAATTGTAATAATTGACATTTTATTTTTCGCATTGTCAAATAGCCTATTATCAAAACTGAGTGTCGTAAATTTTATTGTTATTTTCACTGAACACATTTCAACACTTGAATCACGCCACTACACATAATCAACAGATCCCAAGATGCGTGGAAATGTAACATCCACTTAGGTACCTATGCTTAAAATTGTTGTGTTCCGGTTTGAAGGGTGTGTAAGCCACTACAACAACACAAGGGATACATCCCTGACCCATGTAAGTTTCCAAAGATGGTGGCGCATTGACTGTGTAAGAGGTGTCTAACTAAATATATAAGAGATGCCTCAAGGTCTATGGGCGTTAGTGACTAGTTACAATCAACTGGACCATTTGCCAGTCTGCCCGCCTATACCCAAAAATAAAGTAATTATGATGCCATAATGAGATATATCCATTAATACTATGAATGTGTTCACAGTCGTACAACAACACGTTCAGCCATGAAGCTCGGTTCCCGCGGTACCGACGCGGAGACGTTCGTGTCTCGACTGCGGAGCGAGGGTGACGCCGCCGCCTCCGTGACTGTACCAACTAAGATTGACAAAGCACCTTCCACTACGAATAATAAAGAGTGAGTCTGAGAATAATGATTAAATAAAAATTTAAAAATAGAATGATATAATAATGTTATAATGGCGCAACCAATGAGAGACCACCACCACTACCGCGATTACAATCCTAGCCCGGTAATATTGTTACTTTATAGCAAAATAATTATAAAATTTATCTAAGTAAGTCACAAAATGAGAATGATTAAAACAAAGATGCACATCTAATTTGTCTCCCATAAAGTAATAAAACAAAAAATATATAACCTCGCGCTTCTAACGGTACTCCCGGACGTCAACTGACGTCATACAACAACATCATTTATTCAAAAAAGTCCTATTAAAATGGATAATATAAAAGACTAAACTTTTAGAACGTTAATTTTGATATGTAACCAGTATAATTTCAAGTATCGGTAATAGGTGAATTCTTATTTATAAAATTAATAAATATTATTATTCAGAGTGTTTTTCTGACCCTACAAATAATCTATCCTGCTTAATGTAGTTTTAAAATATTATAGCTGAACACCAATTAGGATAGATAATATACATAAAAGATGAAGTAATTTATTAAAATGTTATTTAATAAAAACTCCTTGGTGTTATTAATTACTAAATTTCTTTTAGTGTTCATCTACGATTTGAAGAAAGGTTGAGTCTGACGGCTGGTCGGGATGGAGATATTCAGAGCTTCGAACTCTCCGGTAATCATTTATAATGAATCTTATATGAGTATAGCAACTTAAATGGTATTTATTATAATATAAAGGTATATAACAATAACGAGAAGGCGTTAGTTGTTGTTGGGGGGGGGGTCGTCTTGTAGATTATCGTCTACTAATGTCCGACCGGGGACACAACGCATTCCTGACTGTTTGTAAACAAATAACATTGAAGTGGCGAAGAATTTAACCAAGATATAAAATCATTGGGTCCACTTATAATAAATTTTATAGTATTGCTCAACGATTAATTTAAATTACCTATTTCAAAGCTATGTTAACTGTTTATGTTTTAAGAGTGTAGCTACAAAATAGAACCGACTGACATATTTTTTCCTCATGTTTCAGGTTTATTGACACTGCGCATAAGTAATGAACAATTCGGTCGTATTCACGTCCACGTCGACAACAAAGACACCAGACCCTTACAGTTGCAGGTACGATACCGTGAAAATTGTTTATTTTATATCATTTTTGCAATAAGTAATCATTTAACACTCAGCTGCCATTGGGGTCGGTTTGGTCCCGTTGAAAAAAGTTCACTTAAAACTACAGTTAAAGTTATTTCTAGCGATATAATACGATATATAAGGTCCTTTAAAAATATAAACAGCACAGGCTATGACGATATTTACCTAAGTCCTAAAATTTGTAGCTGTAGTACAGCCCCTTTAGACTTTGGTTCGTCATAAACTTCGGTATCTCATATTAATATTCTATATAACAAAACTCATGACAAATTAAAGCCCTTTTTTAGACGTACAAAGAAGTGGACGAGCAAATGGGTCACATGGTAGGAAGTGGGCACCATGGCTCATAAATATTGGCGTCGTAAGAAATATTAATCACTCCTTATAACACTCATGTGCCACCGACCTTGTATGTACTAAAATGTTACGTCCCTTGTACCTAGTAAACAGTACATATACACATGCTCCTGGCTATTTCTGCACAGACGCACCCGAACGTGGACAAGGAGGCGTTCCGCTCGGAGGGAGTGGTGCGCCTGAAGCAGGCGCAGCGGCCCTTCCCGCTGCACAGCGACGTGGGCGTGCTCAAGTGGCGCCTCGCGCACGCGCACGACGAGCGCGCCGCGCCGCTCTCCGGTACGTGCGCCGGCCCCGCCCGCTGCTGAGTCGCTCCTACGAGTTGAACAATACTTCAACATTCATGGACGAGCCCTCACTAAAAATTTTCATTATTATCCCTGCTATTTAGAAAAATTAAAACTATATATATATATTAATATTCGACATAATTCGTTGTTCCAGTGAATTGCTGGCCGTCTGAGGGTACGAACGGCGGCTGTGACGTCAACATCGAATATGAGCTGGAGCAAGACCATTTGGTACTCTCTGATGTCAACATCATAATACCTTTGCCGTAAGTCAAATTATCCGGAGCCATGATGATCCAGTTATTTGTACAAGTAGATCCGCTATCTAGCTTGAGTGAGATGATATAATTAAAATGGTAATATGAAGCAGAGACTAGACCGAGGTGGAAGCGGTCGCTGGAGGTTGTTGGAGGATTTAATCATTGAAATGCCTTAAGTTATAGTGCTGCATCCACATTTACTGTTACATTTTTTTCAAAATTGTTAGAAATGGGAAAAAAATAGCGATTAAGTTAAAGGAAATAGATGCTCAGTATGTTGATATTAAAGAAATCAATAAAAATACCTAAATAAATTCTAGCAGTTTCGAGTCTATGAAAATGCAGTTAAGTTTATCTTGTTCATATTTTTAGATCTGGCAACCCATCAGTGGTGGTGCACCAATGGGAAGGTAGTTACACGCAGAAGGGACGTAGTATCATTTGGAATATTCCAGTGATTAACAGACAACAGAAAACTGGAACTTTGGAATTTACGTGAGTAATATATATTTATAGATATAATAGTTGCACTAATTTGAAAAAACATACAAAATTAAAAATAACAAAGACAATTTTTTTCTAACTTTTTATTCATAAATTTTGCGATTAGTATAGGATTTAAGAGAATGCACATTTGTTTATATTTTTAGTTTCTTCCTAGTTGTTCATACGTTCCTCAAGCATCCTTATGTATGGACCTCTCCTTTATTAGTGGTCTACTGTTAAAACGGTTATTTAAATGATAATGATACATTATACTAAATTTATATATATATTCAATGACATTCATATTTTAAGGACAATTACTACTTTTAATAACTACTAAGACTACTCACAATAAATAAAAATAATGTTAATAATTAACTAAATTATATTTCGATTTTGTTTAAAATTCAACAAAGAAGGAGCAAGGTAACCACAAAGTTGTTTTTACTTCAACTTAATTTAAAATTGACATTGTCATTCTGCATTTGACAGTTGACAAACAATGCATCAAAACTCTGAATTTAAAAAGTTAGTTTGCACTGAATTTGGTGGGATAGATATTTTGATTTGCTATTTTAAGTGGTCCTTTATTTAAAATTGATCTCTCCCCACCAATTTAGTAGAACTTTGCGCTGATTTTATTTATTTTCACAGATAAAATAATTAATATAATTAAATTTAAAAGGCATGTCGATAGTATTTGTTTTGATGATCGCCACGTTTTTATTGAAAGTTGCCACAGATTACTTATCGATAAAACACTAAGTAGATATTTTCAAGTAGATCATTACTTATTATCATTACGATAAAAATTTAATGTTAGTGTGCTCGTAATAACATTAATAATTAAACTACATTTTTTTTGGGGGAATTCAATTTTTTTATAATTGTTTATTTTCTAAATCTATCGGGTATAATCCACTCATAATTGATATGAGAGCCGAGGTGACCAAGTAATTAGAATGCGTGCATTTTCCCCTGAAGATTGCTCGCAAGATGAGGCACCACAAGCAACATAATAGAATCAGCTCGAAACCTTGTCCTCAAAGGGAGAGGATGCTTTAGTCCAGCTGTGAGATTTTTGCTTCAATCCGAATAGGGTGCGACCTTTTGGAATTAAAGCACGAATGTTCCGCCTTTTGGTTTTGTCAGAGGAAGAGAATCATCTCTCTTCCTCTGGCTATTATTCAGAAATTCTTTAATAATACTCCTTTATTTGATAATTTTCATTTTCTACAAACTTTGACAAATTTGCATGCCATTCTTATAATCGAATTCTGCCTATAATAAAAATAATAAATGTACGTCAAATAAAATTATATCATTTAATGTAACTCCTGATAGTTAGTATTCTTGTTAACATTACCCTTTACGTATGTACTTATTGAAAGGTGGGTTCAGGTTCAAAACATTTATTTAACTTTGTTATTTTATTAAATTATATGCTTTTTAATCTGTAGTACATATTTATATTTTTTTAGCGTATCACCGGCCATCCCTAACGACTTCTTCCCTCTAAATGTATCATGGACTTCAGATACGTCGTTAGCCTTGCTCGCTGCCACAAAAGTAACTCAAGCCGAAGATGGTTCTCCCGTCGATTATTCTCAAGAAATAAGTTTCCATGCAGATAAATATGAAATTGTTTGAATTTTATATTCAATTATATTTATAATAATAATAATTTGAATAATTATAGTTTTATTTTTCAATAGCAACTTTATTTAAGGCCTTTGACAATTATAGTTACTCTTGTCAATTTTAAATACAAAAATAGGCCAGATATACATATGAGGCATATTCTAAGGCTGCATTTACATTATAGTATGTTCATCTTGAACCTGAGGTCATAATAAATCTGATGAATATATAGTACTGTAAAAGCCCTGATCGTCGAGAAATATAACAATTAACATAGAAAAAATATTTTATAACATTATGATTAAAATAAATTATGCTATGTCAACATTTTGTTTAATTTACTTTTCAAATACATAAATTTTCTGTTTATAAATAATATATACTATTTGTAAAGTCTGGCTTACACTGGAACAACAACTTGCGACATATTGTAGCATGCGTCGTTTGGATTCTATATTATATATAATATAGAATCTATATTATAAAAAAAATTATTAAATATTTGGTAACATTGCTCCACGAAGATAGTATGCGCTAGTTTATATCAGGTGAAGGCTATTTTTAGCCAAAAATTTGAAATAAATGTTTGTGTACAGTATAGCAAAATTTGTTTATCTTTATTTTTATTCGATAGGAATAGGCTATATGTACAGACGTTATGTGTGACGTTTATCGCAATGTTGTTACACCAGTGTGAACAAGGCTTAAGTATTCTGTAAAGTGGCAATAAAAATATAAATAATATTATGTTTTATTTTTCCGATAACCTTTTTGATTTAGAAACATGAGAATATTTGTAACAGTTCTCTTTAGTTTTTTTGCTGTCAGTCACTGTTTTAATTCAAAATGGTATTTACAAAGAAGAGCCGAAGAAAACGAATTAAATTTGAATGAAACTTGTTAGTTTTTTCAATCGAAATTAATATATGGCGAGAAAGAGATAAATAAAGCATTTTTATTTTAGATTTTCCAACATTAAAAAACTATCATGTTCATGGTAAAAAGGTATCAGAATCAGAATACCCTTGGATAGCTCGCGTTATCCACTCGCCGAAGAACTTCGCTCCTCACGTCTGTACAGCAACGTGTATTGATGAAAATATATTTATAACGGCAGCAAGATGCGTTTATATGTATGTACTTATATTACACAAGTGCATTGAATAATTATTGTAACATTATAGGGATATTCGCCATTGTACAATAATTGTAATATGAAAGAAAAATTTCCAAGGTTTAATTGTAAATTTATCTGATCTGGCCAATTTTCTCACTGAAGTAGAGAGGTCTGACTGGAACCAAAAACTTGTCGTGCTTCCAGAGATCAAAGACACATGAAATTAGCAATTCCCATTGCGAATTTTTGGATGAAAAACCATAATAATTTTCTATTAAACCAATAAAGTACCCAGGATCTTGGGAATTCTCAGTTCAATAAGCCAACCACTAGACCAACGAGATGATATTGTTAATTATATATGTATAATTGAGAAGCTCAAATAAATATTATTCTTAACAGACATAAATATTAAAATAATAATTACTATTATTTTCTAGGGCTGATAGCTAAGATTTCTTATCATTTTAGTATATTATAAAAATCTTTATTAAATATTATCTTTTGGTTCTAACTAGATTGAAGCAATAATAATAATTTGAATAAAGGAAGGATCGTCATTAAAACAAGATAGATCAAGTTCACACTTTATTTTCAAAAGTAAAATTCTACATTAAAACTAGTATGTGCTTATTTTATACAGCCTCAAAGTAGTTTATACATCCGTCATATACCAGAATCAAAGGTTGTCAGTTAAAGCTTTTGTACTGCCTTCCGAGGAGTCGAAGCAACTATATGATGATATCGGCTTCATTGTAGTTAACAAAGAATTTACTGGTGATTGGTATATAGTTGAAACTTTTAGTGAAAAACGACCGGATAATGTATTCAAGTGGTTTGAAGACATGAAATTTGATGAATTTGAACATAAAGTTGTAGGATATGCTGTGGATAAGGTTAGTTTAAAAGTCATCTGACAATCTATTACTATGTATTATGCACTGTTTAATATGTATATTGAACATATTTGTACTTTTTAAATTGTGGCGAATATGGTGCCCATTTGAGAAGTAACCATATTCGTCAAGGCTGAAAGACTTACTTTTCCTTTTAATCTTTGTTGGATTAATTTACACATAGTGTTAAGTGTTTTGAGCAAGCTAGTCTGTGTAGGTGCCATCTATTCTTTATATACAGTCTAATCTATTCTACAGTATTTCGTTTTGAAGGAAGAGTGAGCCAGAATAATTGTCCCAAAGGACATAACTGTGAACTAAGGGGTTGGTGGTACATTCTTACATGACCAATGTCTAAGGGCAATGACCACTTACCATCAGGCGGCCCATTTGTCAGTCCGCCCAATATATTAAAAAAAGATACACATACATTGTTGTGACTTTGTGAACTACAAAGATGTTTGACACTATTATTAAATATTTTTCACAGGAAGCTATTTCGAAACGAGAAGTTCAGTTAACGGAACTAGAAGTAGTTGTTGACATACAATTATGCCGTGAAATTTTATCATACAACCATATTATTGTTGGTTTCAATGTACCATGTTATCATTCATGTTCTTATAACAGCTACGTGAACGAAGATGAAAGATGTGATAATTACCATGGAGTTTTAGGAGGAGCATTGTTTAATGTTAAAAGCAGGAAACTGTTCGGTATTGCCACTTGGGCAGCGTATTACAGATATTTCGAGTTACCAGTAGGATTTTCTGTACCAAACTCGGATTCTTATTTCAAAGATCATGCCTGCAGCTTAAAAATTCGGGACAGTCAAGAAACAAATGCAAGCGAAGGCTACTATCAAAAGCTTTGTGATAATAAAAGGATATGATTGTTATGTAAAAAATGAAGGACCACATTGATGCTGAAAAAATTTACAATTTCTTTTTTTTGCGTTATGAATTTATTTCACTTAAAAAATGAACTTATACATTATACAAGTTTATAACTAATGTTGTTTTATTTGGGGCTATCTACATTAAAGTTAAATCTAAATTCAGCACCAGAGCTCGTAAACTTTAAGCTTTCTAAGTTCTGGTTTTGTTTATTTGAAGTTTTATTATCTGTGGAGTCATTTACAGTTTTTGACTCAGTGTTGCCACAACTGTCATCAACAACTGAGGTATTGGTTTCTTTAATAGTATCCTGTGGTATGTTAAAATTAAATTTAAATGAGCTATCTCCGGTTGTCAAGAAAGCTGATTTTCGTAAAAATGTAGCTTTTGGCTGAGTTGGACTTTCTGAAATCTTTATTTTGCTTGCCACTGAAAAAACATCACTTTTAGTAGATAAAATCTATTCTAATTATGAGATTTTTTTTTAATCTTCATGAGTTTCATTATGAATATTGTTAAATTTAATTACTTTAATAAAGTAAGTCTAAACACAATTAACAAAAACCTGTTTTAATATTTATTTATAATAATGAACATTTTATCTTAAACTAACCTTAACATGTATTATTTTATTAGTTAGCTAGGTATTATTAAACACCTACTTTTTGCTAGTTTTTTCTCTTCAGCTGCCATTTTTGCTCTGTAGTCACCAAAGTGTGTTCTCATTAATTGTCTTTTACGTATCATTGGCTGATTATTATTCTTCAATACTGTTAAAACTTTCCAAGCTTCTTGTACTGTAAAATAAAAACATTTAATATAAAAAAAATACTAATTATTATTATTATTTGCATATGTAGGACGTAAGCTGTGTAATATTTGTATACTTACATTGTTTTTCGTTTCCCTTTTTCTCAGCTAAAGTTCTTTCCAATTGTTGAATACACCAGCATAGTTGCAACTGAAATTCTCTGATGGACTCTTCAGGGTTCGCATTGTCTGTTATATCTTTATCGGGTTTACAAGATTTCTGAATGGAATTGCTCTTACCCTTATTGTGAAGTTTGGTTGCTTTAGGCATATTTTTATTATATTTACACTACGTATCGTTTATAAAATAATAATGATTTACTTTACTAGCTTATAAAATTATATGTATAAATATAATCCTTTAAACAGTTTCTATTTACTTTATTATAGAAATATATCCCCACGTTATATATTTGGTTTCAGTTGTTGTCACTTGCTCATTGACTCAATCCTAAAATTTGAGCTTGACTCTTGGTAAATGGTAACAGATTAAAAATAGTTTTTTTTTTAATATTATTTTAGACGTAAAGACGTTACACGTTCAGCTTAGGTTTTCCACTTACTTTATCCAGCTTAATTGCAAAATATGTTTTACTGTATGCAGATTAAGTTACTAGCTTTAAATTGTTAATACTTTATAGAACTTAACTGAATTCAAGTTTGATTACCTAAATTAACATTTCGTTACTAAAACAAAATTATTCCTTTATTTTATATAAGTCTAGGGTCGGTATTTTATAGCAGTTGTTAATTAAAGCATAATGTGTTTTATTATTTTTTAAATTTATTTTCTAGCTAATAAACTCCAGTTTCTCAGTCGATAAAATGGTATAACCTCAAAACTTTGATGTCAATTGTCATCTGATTTTTAATTTTTCGCAGAAAAGAGTATGCCGCTTGGAAAATTTGGAAAAATTACTCTTTCGTGGTAAATACCTGCTTAATAATACCATTAGAGTCCCTGAATTTCAAAGTGTTTATGGTGGTGAGCTCTGCATGTTTCGTTTTGTAATAATCTGAATCAGATTTTAGGTTAATTTTATATTATCTGATATTTCGATATTTTTTCACTAACCCTTAAATCAGGAATGATAACCCTTTGCATATTAAGTACAAAGAACATTATTATTTTTTATTCCCGTTGACTACAATGGCTATAAAAATTTTGATTTTCATATTTTGTTCAGGTTAGCAGTTACAGTGACAAGTTTATCGCTATTTGGAGTTGCAAAGAACGCAATAAATGCCCGTCGTCTGGAGAATATGAAAGCGCGTGAACGTATGCGCAGGTCTAACGAGGGTGAATATCCTGATTTATACAGGAAATTGTGAAGGTATGAAATTATATCAATACTATTTATTCATCCAAAATTCCGACATCTGACGCGCTTTCTTCGAGTAAACTACATAAAAGACTTTGAGTGAACAATATCTTTAATTGAATGCAATTGTAACACTACATTCATTCTGATCATTATGAACAGCATATTATGTTTGAAATATTTTATTAAATATAAATTTCTTATTGCTTTTTATAATTTTGACTACTCATTTAATAAATATTACTATATCTACAATATGAAAAGACATAATATGTACAGAGCAATATTTCTTATCTACAAACTATTATTTTAGGTATATATAACTTATTTATTAAAAAATTAAGTGAGAAAACATAACAATGGCTGTTCCTCAATTGGATCCGGCTAAACTCCAGCTGGTGCAGGATTTGGAAATTGAGATGATGTCAGACATGTATAATCGTCTTGTCGGTGCATGCCATCGTAAATGTATTCCTGTCAAATACCATGAACCTGAGCTTGGTAAGATTTCATTTTAAATTTTAGTAACTGCACATAAAAGACCCGCTCCTTTATTGTGGACTAAAATAAATACATATCAATCAATAATAAAAACAGCAACTATACTTATCTGAATGTTGTAGCATCAATAGCACAATGGTCTTACAATGTAAAAGCCAATGGATCTATCCTGACCCCTTGGGCTGTTGTTGTCCCCACAACATAAGTGATAAGCTAAAAACGAGGGGTAAATAGGAATATTAGTAATAATTCCATAAATAAATCATAAAATAATAGAAAAATAATGCTTGGAATGGTATCAAGAATATGCATTTCATTAAATAATATCCTTTTTGAATGAATATTAATCCTCAAATTTTTGTTGTAAAATGAACTATCCCTCTTGTCACCAGTCGAGGTAATAAGACAGGGTGATTATGTAACTCATATTTTTTGCAAAGAAACACTTGGTGTTAAATAATATACAAGGAATGTGTTGAACATTAAATAATATCCTATATCAATTCTATCAATTCTGTTGCCAATGGAGTATGATCATATTACTATGATAACATCAAAAATTTACATTTATGACATAAGGATTAAGTTTTCAATTTTATTCTCTAAATCTTTTTTATTGTTTTTGCATGTATATACTGCAATGTATTAAAACATACTAATACCATTTGAAAACAAGAAAAGAATTACAAAATTTCATAATAAATTACTTTATTATTTAAGTTATTAATTATTAAATTGTTCTTCAGGGAAAGGTGAATCAGTCTGTCTTGACCGATGTGTAGCTAAGTACTTAGATGTCCATGAGCGCATCGGGAAGAAGCTTTCGAACATGTCACAAGGGGAAGCTGAAGACCTAACTAAAATGAACCTTCCGGAAAAGAAATAGTAATATATAAATTACAGACATGCCATGAATTGTTTTTTTTTAAATTATATTTAGAACAAAGGTAGAATTAGTAAAAGCAAAAATATAGGTGTATTTTGTTTTGACATATTTCTTTTTTTTTCTTGAAGACAAGTTTTAGTTACAAAAATGCTTGCAATTAATAAAAACCAATACATATGTCTACCTCAATAAATAAAAATCAATTCATAGCAAGTTTGCAAATTTAATGTGCATTAAATAATGCCTAATTATTTTCATGTACAAATTAAGAATTGTAAAATAAATCTGTTCAAGTTGTCTTGTTCAGGTGTTAACAACTTGATGTATGTACGATACTGCATTTTGTTTATATTATATTATTATAGTGTTGAAAATTAGTATTTAGAAATAAAAAGCGAAAAATGATTAAAATTCATTTATTTCATTTAAATACAACCTACACACTAAATTTTTAACTATTTTCTACATTACAACACTGTCTATGAATTAATCATTTTTGACATCACTTTTTTCATTTATTTGGCCAAAGCCATAGTCAGGTGTATAACTTTTTATTAACTGCGCTAGAATAAATATATTTGAACAGAAAAATACTACGCTTTTTAGCCAAATAAATATAAAAACTTCTCTACTCTTAAACTCAAGTAAATACGCATAAAACAACCAAGCCCCTTGAGCAGACAGCCACAGTATAAACAATAATAAAGCTTTGGCAGGCTTCATTTTAAAACTATGTACAACCAACGGCAAGAGAGATAAAAACCATATAAAATACTGTGACGTCATTACACTGTTGTACGTCACCAGTATGACCGGCTGACAAAAAAGGGCGAACGGTAGAGTTTCTGCTTTAGTTCCGAACGCCAAGCTTATAACAAACAAGATAATAGCCTCGAAAATCTGTAAAATGGTCTTAAGTACGTCAAAAGATAGATGGTCCATTGTTAAATATGAATAATAAAAGAGTACCGAGAAGTTGTGCTTAGTGTCCTTCCTGAACAAATGATAAATGTACGTTTCGAATAAAAACTCGTAACCGTACAAAGCGTACATAGCCCATGTCAATAGTGATAACGTGACAACACAAGTGAGCGTTAAAATTATTTGCTTTTTATTCGGCATCAGTGACGCTATACCCGCCAAGATCGGAGTACTGCGATTTATTTTATAATCGCCCAGAGACAAGTACATTGGAAAGCTCAATGCTAATGGGTATAGGCGTAAATGTATCGAAATGCCGAGGAAAAAACCGGACAGAACATATTTAATGAGACCTGTAACGATATCTGTCTGTAGGAATAGTATTGATAGTATTACGAATAGACATGGCACAGAATCGGCGTTACCTCTGCTGGAGATAGCGATGCTCATTGGATTATAGATCCAAAATAAGGCACAGTAAGTGGCGATCGTCGAAGCATTATTTTTATGTCGTAACTGACGTTCAACCAACTTTTTTAAAGCGATCGCTATAAGAATATCGAAAATACAAAATAGTTTTTTACCAGCGCATCTACTTATTAAAGTACCTGGCAATAAAATATAGGCTATGAGCGGACTATAGCGGTACGTGTGTCTTTTATATGGCGAGTTTCCATCGTAAACGTGTTTTGCGGCGTCAATAAATACTTTGTAATCTACGTCTGTGTAAGGAACGTCAAAGTGTCTGTCGTGATAACTACTGTATATAACAAGTAGGAAGCGAATCAATGCACCTATTCTTAAATGAGTTTGAAAATCCCAATTGATAAATTTATTTAGTTTATCCATATTAAATTCTAGTTTTTAAATCTTTGGCTGCTGAAGTCAAACACGCTTGGAATTCTTTGAATTCCTTTGCACAATCGTCTTTCTTAACAGAATCCTCCCTGAGCAGAACACATCGAGCATACACTGACGCTTGTTTCGAACACTTCGAAAATATTACGGGATATTTCGCAAATCTTTCTTTAGCTCTCTTTACGGCTTCCATAATCTATTCAAACTTTTTGGCTCGTGTGTGAGCGAATGTCGTCGGCGGTTCTGATAAATCCGCTCCCTCTGACTGTCTGAAGAATATGTCGTATATGGGTTTTGAGAAGAAAATTCCGACACCGAGGACCGTGAATGTAAGTTGAAACGTTTTCGGGTATCGATAGATCCAACTTCTTTGTCCGAGTGGTTTGCTACGCTGGCGACGATTGTCCATAATTAACTGGAAAACAAATGTGTGATTTTAAACACCGTGTACAAGTTAAAACATAAAAGTTGTAATTGCAGGTTACTTGAGACAAAGCATTTACAATAGTATTTTTTAATAATAACTATTTCTAACACAGTTGCGGCGTATAGAATTGCTTTTCAGCTTATGTCACCAACCTAAAAGCGGACCCTCGAGGTTAAATGTTCTTAGAAAATCACGAGTTAAATCACCGCTTGTTAAAACGTAGTAATTGTCTATGGAATCATAACTGTAGGAACTATGCCAGACACCAATAAAACGTGTATATAGAGTATAATAATAAGTTATTTTATTAAAATCTAATAAATAAATAATCTGGTTATACCAGATTAATGATTACGCTCAAGTGACGCTCGTCAAGTTCAAGAATTTTTCGCTTAATATATCTAAGTTCCCAAGGAAAAACAATTAGGTTAAGAAAATAGCCACGTAAAAATTTAAAGAGAAAATCTATTAATATAATATTATTAGATGTATTGCAATGTAAAAACAAAACCGTTGTGTACCGTATTTCAATCAAAGGAGGATTAAAGGTAAACAAACCTTGGATGTACATGTTTCGAACGGTTTGCAAGTAGTCTGTAACATTATACACTACACACATTTCTTAAATAGTATTTCTATTTATAATACAACATTATTCAACACAACTACTTATGTTCACTTCCATTTTACTTTTAAAGTTTCGATAACAACTTTACCGACATTGAAAATGCTTTTTTTCGCGAATACAACATGGATATAGATTATTCAAAATCTCGACCAATGTTATCGCGCCAAATCAATACCAAAATTGTTTATACTTTTTCTCTTCTTTATCTGATACAGAATAATTACATTTATTATCAATTAAAAAAAAAAAAGTTTTTTTGGTAATTTGCGATTTCTTAGTCAGGATGAAATCGTTTTATTCCTAGTGTGACATCATTCCTTTATATTGATATTATTTAAATTTGACAATAGAGGCATTTTTAGTCTTTCTGGGATCCTGTTGTAAAACCGCACCTTTTTTATATAGATAGGCGGACAAGTAAATGGGCCACCTGGTAGTAAGTGATCACAAAGGCGCTGTAAGAAATAGTAACCATTTTTTACTTTGCCAATGCGCCGCCAACTTTGGGAACTAAGATGTTATGTCCCTTGTGCCAGTAATTACGCTGGCTAACTCACCTTTCAAACCGGAACAAAACAACACTGAGTACTGCTGTTTGGGGGATAGCTGACTAGCGGGTGATACGTGCCCAGACTGGCTGGCTTGCACAATGCCCTACCAAGTAAATATCTAAACATGTCCCCAGAAAAGAATTACTGATTCTATGCAGTCACTAACTGGAGTAATAATTATGTACTTTCAAATTTTATTATTTTCAATAATTACTCTCGAAATACTATCTACTAATGTTACGAGTATCATTCTCTCACAAAATTATGAATATATTTCCGTACAAATACAACATAACGGAATATTTATTACAACAGCAAAAGTTAACATCTTGATTTCATTAAATTTGTATCTTAATGAACGTCCATGTCCTTAATCAACTTCCATACACGGTGTTTCAGTTTGCAGATACGGGAAATATCCGAACGTTATAACGTAGGGATCATCGATTGTATAATTTTAAATATACTAAAATTAATTTGATAACAGTATTTGTATTTTTGTACAATCATCATCTCAGAGTCCCCTTAGATAGTCCAATGGAATACCTTGTGCCAATTTCACGAGATTCCGTTCCACACACTCACCTTGAAATCTCCTTGCTCGGCCTGTCAGTTGCCGGCGAAAAGACTCTCGGTTCCAAGCGATACCCCTCGCAGACTAAAGACACGGGCTTGTGCTTCAGACAGCACTGTCGCATCGTTTCAAAGGCTTGTGCGCAGCGAATTTCTTGGAAGTTATTCTCTACGAATTATATTTTTTTTTGTGAGAAAATTAAATGAACAAATTTAATGATTTACCTACATTATAAAACTTACTAAAATTAAATGTAATAGTCCGTTGAGTACAAATGTCAGCTAATTTAAGCAAATGGAAATTATTTAATACGCAGAGGTAAACATTTTAGAGCCTTAGAAAAAAAAACCAATTCTAATTTGGATTTAAACGCAGAACGAAAATAAAATCATACTTTGGAATATCGAACAAAAATGTTTATATATTTTGGCCAGATTAAAGTTCAGGCTGAGCCAATATTAACAGTTTTAACATTTTGCTTGTCTAGGTAGTAGGTCATCACTCATTGAACTGCAATTATACATATGACAACAGACGTAGACGGCTTTGTATTGATGTGTTCCGGGTTGTAGGGTGAATGAACCAGAATGATTCGTTTAGCAAGGAATGTTAATAATTTCAATAGTCCAAGTATATTACCAAAGAGTGGTCCATTAGTTTATATCATATATATATATATATATATTAATTTTAATCAAATTTCATAATTTATATTTCACTACCGAAAATACACTATTTGTTGCTACCTATTTTGAGTGTTTCAGTAAAGTATACAACCTACGTCATTAGCAGTATTAGTATGAATCGTTACGTCACTAGTGAACGTAGGCAATGCCATTTTACCTAGGATCATTAGAGATTTATTTTCCTTGTAAAAATAATATGACGTTCTTAAGTAAAATTTTCGTTAATACTGTATTTTTTTTCTAAATAACTTTCCTATCTCCATTATTTAAAAACACAAGTGTACATATATATTTATTGAGCCTGCGGCTTTACCTGCGCGTAATAAAGCCTAAAGCACAGAAACCGCCACCCTCAATTTTACCCCCTCGAAGAGTGAATTAAAAAAGTAGGCTATGTATTATAGATGCGAAAGTAATTCGGTCTTAACAGACATATTACAGAATATATATTACAAATTATCACTGTGAAGAAATCTGTTCTATTTTTGCACAGAATATGTCACATGGCGTTAAGTGATGTGCTTCGCAATGTACTAAGTATAATTAAGTCGTATTAGTATGTTTATGTCTCACGAATAATTAACATATATTTCAAGATATTATTCTCCTCCGGATGAACTCTTAGCGTAACATAAAAAGTTACTAAATAGTTTTCCTCTGCTCTTAAGAAAATTCCGAGCTTTTGCTATGTATGTGCTAACAGACCGAATCTTCGACTTTATTGGCAATAGCTAATTAATCGTCTTCGGCTCCGGCTTAGATCTGAGATCGACCTTCAGTCGGACGCTAACGACATGCCATGGTGTTTCAATGCGATTTGGTGTAATATTCCATACAATTGAGGTATTATGTAGTTTGTCATGCGACATTTTACCTTAACGTCAAGCTAAAGAAGATTAATAACTAATTAATCTAAAATGAAAAATCAAAACTGCTTGCCTGGTGCTTTTAACCTGCGATATTTTAACACTTACAAATTCAATTCACTGGAACAACTAGTTTTATATTATAAGAAATTAAATTATATTCTTATAACAATTACTTAATATAAATTATCAAAACTAAACTAAACGTGAGTTAAAGGTCCCGAATGGTTTTAGTTTGCAACCAATTTCAAAAAAGGAAAAGGCTCTCAATTCGTCTGTACATATATTTATACTTCGTATATTTTTGCGACCTGTTTATCGTATATTAGATGTGATGCCATCTCAACTAAACAATCAATACAACATCACCATTAGACTCGAATATTACATTTTAATTTGAATATATGTATTTGTATTATATTAGAGGGAACCATGTTATTAAACATCGATTTCGTAATTTAAAAACGCAATGGTTTTATGTCAGTACAAATAATCAAATTGAAGTATCGAATAATAATTCGTTATCAATTGATTACCTACTATTTTTAAACGTAATAATGACGTAAGCCTGTTGGACGTTTGTTACACGCCCTGTTATTTAAAATACTTGATCTAACTTAAATAAAAACTTGATTCTTAAATTAATTACTCGTATAAAGTTATTTTAAGCGACGACGTGGAAGGCTACGAATTACGATTTCCACATAAAAATAATAATTAGTTAATTTGTAATTAAATATTACCTGTGGCATTAGTTAGTTTTTTTTTTTAATTTAGTCTGGAGCTGCTGCCTAGTAATTTTAATAACTACATTTATATATTTTATATCTATAGTGCAGATTATGAACGATTTATGTCAAAAGTGGCGAAGCCGTGTGTGTTGCTAGAAGATTAGTATAAGAGGTTAAGAATAAATAAGAATCTTGGTCAGCTGTTTATACATACATTTTATTAACAATATGATATAATCGACATGCGCTTAATCTCTTAGAAAAAAAAAAGTTTATACAATACGATGCTAAAAATCAATTCGAAGATATAACAAAATTTAATAACACGGACTTTCTCCTAATTTAATTTAAAATAATGAATAACTATATTAATAACATACAGCCAACTGTGGTTTAATTTATTTTATAATTAGATTTTTTTAGTCTGACTTTTCCCACTTCACATTATATTTATAATTGCTTATTATTATTACCCAACTATACATAGAATCCACAGTTAACAATTTTATACCTAAGTAACTATTATAATTATTTAGTTCCACATTTTAGTACACTTTTTACAGACAAGTTGTCTTTAAGATTCATTTTATCTGAAGCCACATAATGATTTATGTATTAAATAAACATATTTATATTGTAAAGTGATATCACTATGCTTTAAAATGATTTCGTAATGTAAGTAAAGAATATTATTTCGAAATTTAAATAACCATGGTCCAATATTAAAATATATTTATGCTTTTATATTGCTTTGGTATTTATAAAAGCATTTATTTACATTTTTAATTATTACAATTGAAGATCACTTTTTTTCATTGACCAAAACCAATTTATGAAGAAAAAAAAAAACAGTTTTTAAGTTGCCAGTTCTTAAATATAAATGATATTAATTATTACCAATAACATAACTAAAAAAAAATTCTAGATATTTTTGGTGCTCGAATGTAGTCATCCTAAAAAATCAAACTGTTTCATTATATTTCCTGATCAACTCAATATATGAACAGTCAATTGATAGTGAACAGTGAACACTTTCAATTGAAATAAATTGATGTGGCAATAGCAGTGTATATTGTACAATTACAATAATTCAACATAATATGCAAATATGTATATTTATATAAATACAACAAAATAATTTAAAATACTTTGCATAAAAGCATGTGCAAATAAATAAATAGATAGATAATATATATATATAATACAATTAATAAAACTGATGATGTTACTAATTTTTTAAAACTTATTTATGTTGAACGATATGTTTCAATTTTTAGCACATCAGTGGCGCTAACAGTTTTACACTTGTGGGTATAATAATTATCTATACAAAGTTAAATACTATTTTATTATCATTTTGTATTTTATAAAAGCAAATGGCACAAAATCTTCCTTTTAAAATATGATAAAAATTTAGATGTACATCATAGAGAAGCCAAGATTATTAAATAATTGTATTTGTATACCTATATTATCACAGGTCTACATTTTTGTAACCTAATAGTTCAACACATGGGAGTTTTACTATGGGTTTTCATATCTATCCACAATATATATATATACAAATGATTGTTAAATGTTTTAGAACCATTGATATTCTACAAGTATAATAGTAGTAGTGTGTGCTTGATTTATAAAAACTGTCAATAAATGTGAAATACATATTTAATTTAACAGTGATATTAGATAACCTTGAAATGATGTTTTATCTCAAATCATTTTTAATGTAAAATTTAGTCATAAACATAAAATTTTATAAAATAACTCATCCTTTAAATTAAATATTGTAGAAAAAAAAAATTACATTTAAGATTTATTTATATTCTTTTATAGATATCAAATGATTCACTAATTTTATAAGGCATTACCTATAAATACTGTTTAAGAGGATAATAACGAACTATGCTGTCTTCATTCAAATTTCAGATCATTGATGAGACACGGATATCAGCATTAAGCTAAATATATACTGAACAATGCTTATAAATAAAGATAATAGAAAAATTTAAGTATTAAAACCATTTGGGTACAAGAAGCAATACTTAAATGGCCTATAACACAGGTCGATATTCAAGCTATCTAACTTTGATTGATAATAATCTAATAACAGAGCATTCAAAGATAATCGGCTATGAGAGTTAATCATTATCTTTTTTGATATTGCAAATGTCTTAAAAATCTAACAATTAATAACCTTGTATTCTCTAATGATTAAAAAAATGTCATGTAGAAAACAATGAAGATATCATTTATACTAAAAGTTTTAATGTTATAATTGAATTCATATTAAAGCAACAAAATATTATCTCTCTACATGCCCTTTGTAAAAAACTTGTAAACAGCATATCTATGAATCATTGTCGGCACATTTGTTCTGTTTATAGCTATAGCAACACTATACACTTACCCATAACAGTCTATGTAAGACTTTATTGCAATTTGCATATAAAATAATATTAAGCAAATTGCTGCAACAACTGTATTAATATTTTCTTAATTTAAAATAGACATTTTAAACAATTGTTTTCGTATATGAAAACATACAGTTCATTTCGCCGGCTAGTGAGATATCAACAGCACCGGTGTATGAAGGCTATTGACTCGGAGTTGCTTCTACACTTTCAGGTCGTGACAAGACAGGCTTTTCAGCAATAATAGGCTTCTCTGCTACTTGGGGTTTTTCAGCAAGTAATGGTTTTTCCATAACAGCAATTTTCTCTGCTACAGGTTTTTCAACCTTTGGTTTGTTATTTATTTGTGTTTTTTCTGCTACTTGAGGTTTTTCAGCAACAGGTGGCTGATCTTGTTGCTTTACTGGCTGAGGGTTATCATCCAGTGGTGGCTTATCTAGAGGTTTTTCTGACACCTTTGGCCTTTCGACTGCTTTCTCGGCATTAATGGCATCAGGTGATTGAGGTTCACTGATATCAATGTGTGTCTTAGATAATTTATCTGGTAATACATCGGGTTCTTCTTGTTCCATTTGTGAGGGTCCATTATGATTATCAATGGTTGGCATTGATGGAGATACAGACCTCTGCATTGCATTATCTGGCATTGATGGTGACACAGCTCTTGCAGAATTCTCCTCACTTGAAGCACTAAGCTGTCTTTGTGGAGCAATTGAAGGATGTGCTAGAGTCTGAGGGTGGTGTGGATTATGTAATGGCAACCTTGATTTATCACTTTTCCTCCACAGTGTGACTTCTTGTTGCTTGAAGTAGCGTCTGTCTTCAGTGTCCATAAGGACCAAGTTGAGATAATACCTCACTGAGAATTTATTATTTATGTCTCTCATTGTCGGTGTTAAGTCATATCCAGCTAAAAACACTCTTATAGGAATACTCTCACCTCTGACAGGAGCCCCATCCATTATTTCATACTTAGCAACTGTTTCATTTTCTGTGAATGTATTTGGACCTGAACCAGTTGTTTCCCTTTTAATTATAGATATTTCCATGTGTTTAATCTTAATACGAACAAGAAGGAAATAAATTTTACCTACTATCACGTCTTTAAGGTGATACTTCGATTTGTTGTATTCAAATTCTATGTGGAGGCAATCTTCGATTCCTACTTCCATTTTTATCGAATTTAAAACGTCCGGATAGCTGCATAGCGTGTGAACAGCGATATCGACTTCCTTTACAACATCGGTGAGGCGACGAATTATTGTCGCACGTAAGAAATATCTTAGCCTGACGTTAGCTCCTGTGTAAACTTCGTACGGTTTCTCAACGTTGGCGAATTCGAATGGATACGATGTGTGCTGCAATAAGTCGCCAGGACGGGCTAATTCTTTTACCAATGATATAAACTCATGGTGATTACCTCTGTCGTAAAATAATTCTATCTGACCGATAAGCTCAACCTTGATTCCTTGATGTTCTAATTTTGATCCAGGTTTTCGAAGCGTTACATTGACTCTTCCTGACACAGTTTCACCATCGTAATAGAGTAACAATTTTTCTTTTTTTCCATCGTCAGTTTTAACTTCGGCAACCTTTCGTTTGTCAGCATCATCGAACACAATTTCGATATCCGCAGTTTGTCCAAACCCGAAAAAGCTCATTTTCACATTTAACTGTTACGCAAGCTACCATAAACTTTTTACGTTGCTTTCAAAAGAAAAAATAGTGACTTTATTGAGCAAAACATTGAAAATCGGCGATGAAACGCCCGCAAATCTGGAGGCGACTGAAAGATTGAAGCAAAGATGGCGACTACAATTATGTCGGTTGTCGGGAGTAAGGATTATAAATAAAAATAATAGCGTAAAAACTTACCAGAAAGACATTTCTGAATAGCACAGGCGAATTTCTTGCAGGGGTCGACCTTCATATATAAAAAGTTAAAGTATTTTTTATGGAAAAAGTAAATCTTCAATTTCAATCATGTGTACATGTAACTTTTTAGGTTATGGCAACAACGTCATAAAACTGACCATTCAATTTCATAAAACATCGATGATTTCATATAAATTATATTAAACTCATTCTGTTTTCTCAAGGGAAGATTTTATGTCGATTTATATTTTTAGTATATAAAGAGTTCAATAATATGTTTTATAACGAAGTGTTATCTATAATGTATGTATGTATGTATATATTTTTAAAATTATTAAAGAATATTTCTCCAATACTTTATTCTGTTAAAAAAAAGTGAATGTCCCAACCCAACTCCAAAATAGTAGTTATGGGCATGTAAAACCAGTATTTTCAGGATTTGTGTGTTAGTTGTTTTTAACCGATTGATAATAAGAACTTACGACACTCAGAACATTTACTTGTTTATTTACGTTAAGCTTTTATTGTTGTAAAAGGCACTGTCTCGTCTCATATATAATCTCTTTATCTTAATTCGTCTGTAAACTAAGTCATCTTTCACATTTTAGTAAATGTCTTTCGTTATATATTTATTGAAACATAATAATGATCGATAATGATATTAAAGTACCTCGAAGGGCTACCGTTGTTCATTAATCAATATCAATCTTGAGCTGGGGAATAAGGTTGACGGAAAAGTCTCCAAATCGTATAATACATAGCTATGTATAATAAATATTAAAGATATTTTATTTGTATTTTGTCTAAAACTATAGATATTTACAAATTTCATTACAAAAAATAAAAAAATATTGATTGTAATAGATTAATAAGGTGGATTTATGTTAATTATATGAGAAAATACCAAAAAATGTTAATTTAAATTTTGAATTTAATATTTTAAAACCCTAGCCAGCAATGCATAATTATACAATACAAAATTTACTCTAAGCCTATTCTGCAAGAAATGTTCTTTAGTACGCGACCATATTTTTTAATTTACCTATATTTACGAAAATAGCAAGTATGTATTTAAAATAAAAAAAAAGCAAAAATACGAATATATTTTAATATTGATTTATAACTAATTTAATAATAATTGTTAGAAATTTAATATGGTGCGTAGTTAATATAGCATTTAAGAATTGGCAGCTCTAGTGCTCGATGATCGATCATGATAGCCAACTTTCAAGTTCGATTTTACTGATAAATGGCGGACCGCAAAATTTCCTAACAAAAGCGAGTATATATTTCAGAATATTTTATGAACAATCAATTAAAAAACTGAATTTATCATGGAGCTTAGTCGTACTACGCTTGGTTTAGCAGTTGGTCTTGCAGGAACCTTATTTCTAGGGTATTGTGTTTATTTTGACCAACAACGTCGTAAGGATCCTCTATTTAAAAAGAAGTTAAGAGAACGTAAGTATACATTAATAAAATATTTACTATTTATCAAATAAAAAATAAACTGTGCACGTGGAAAACCCTTAATTAATTATAATTTAATACACTGTTGTATAATTTTACAACCTAAAAATGTTCGTGTCGTCAAGTACTATTGCACATTTTCGTAATTATTATCATCGTCAACATCATTAAATGTATTTTAGAAAGCTTTGCGTGCAAGTAACAATCTTTGTATCAATAATTAGTGATTTACTTGAAATCTTCGACAATACATACTTTTATTTTTGAATTAAAATACCTGTAAAGAAATGAACGTAAACGAAATGTATGATAAACATTTTCAGGTCGTGAAAAAGCCCAACACAATGCTAGCAGATCTCGGACGCTTGGAGGTCCTCTGCCCGATATGAATGATCATGAGGCTATGCAGAGATTCTTTTTGCAACAGGTGTGTAGAATCCCTTGCTGCTTATTCATGTCCCATGTTTGAAAAAAGCCTTCTCCTGTTAAGTACGCTCAACAGACACACGTGTGACAGAATTTCTGAAATAAGCCAGTTTTTGCGTGATATATAACTTCTCCACCAAGCACACGATAAAAATTAAACACAAATTTTTTTAATGATCAATAATGCTTTTTTTTGCTGAACTGATAATCTAGGCAAGTTTTGGATACAAATGTATTTATATTTTACACTGTAAAAATAAGAGTTTTGTCATGCACAATGATAACAATTCATAATTAAGTTTCCAAGCTCTTACTTTCAGCTAATGATAATGTAGATAAAGGTTTTCCAGCATTCTGGCTACATAGTGAGTACAAGAAAAGCTGTCTGGCATTACACAAGAGTCACACATAACTTATTGCCGAACATATAATCAAAACAAGAATAATTTTGTTCATTGTATATGTAGATTTACAAGCAGGCACACCTTTTAAATTTAAGCCTGATGGTTGGATAAATGTTGTTAAAAAGCTGAATAATAAAAAAAATTAAATCTTAAATTAGTATAAATTATACTGTATAATCATCAAAATGTATCTACCTATCTATATACATTGTTGAAGAATTGATTATGTTTCAAACAATGAATTGTAATTCATATGGCCTCAACAATGTTGTCTGTATATTTTAAGAAATGTAATAATATGCCAGCTGTGACTTGTGACAGAGTTTGATTGATCTAATAAATACACTCATTCATTTTTGGTCCATTGTATAGCAGAACAGATTTTAAAAGTTGTTCATCTGGAGATTCAGTTGGAGATTTTAGACATCATGGAAAGGATTAATATAATTTCACAGACTTTATTTTAATAACAAAAGAAAAATGATTTCTTTTTATATAATTAATAAACTGTATCAGTGTATTTCAACTCTTTGAATGTATCTTGGTTTTTGGCAGCTTAAATAGTTTTTTTTTTTTTTTTAAGATCCAACTCGGTGAAGAGCTGTTGGCTGCTGGAGACCTCGAGGCTGGTGTAGAGCACCTTGGACAGGCTGTTGCAGTATGCGGACAAACACAACAGCTACTTGGTGTATGTATCAGTATACTATTGTATTTGTGAAAGTGTATGTGTTTGTGTGTAACAAGAGAAGGTCTTGGCATTTAGATAAGGATAGTCAAATTGAGGTTACAGCTTTTAAGTAAAAAGTAATTTAGACACAGAGTTCTAGGAAATAACTAGTGTAATATTAATTAACTTATACATATTTGTTGTAGGTTAGTTAATACTTACATTAGCAGCCTGTAATATTTCCACTGCTGGGCTAAGGCCTCCTCTCCCTTTGAGGAGAAGGTTTTGGAGCATATTCCACCGTGCTGCTCCCAATGTGGATTGGTGGAATACACATGTGGCAGAATTTCGTTGAAATTAGACACATGCAGGATTACTCACAATGTTTTCCTTCACCGCCGAGCACAAGATGAATTATAAACACAAATTAAGCACATGAAAATTCAGTGGTACCTGGGTTTGAACCCAAAAGCATTAGTTAAGATGCACACATTCTAACCGCTGGTCCATCTCGGCTCTTAGGTTGTACTTGTCTAATGGTAAAAACAGTTATTCAATTGTCAATAATGAACCACCTGGTAAATTTGACTAAATTGAAACTTATAATTGTTTATATATTTTCCCGTGCGTGAGACAGTATTATTTTTTATTTAAGTCTTCCTCATACATTTAATTATATTATAATACCATTCATACATTGGTGACTAATTATAAATAATACACCACAGACAGAAACATTTTTTTATCTCTAATCATATAAAATCATGATGTTACAGGTGCTCCAACAAACGATGCCAGCATCTATCTTCCATCTTCTTTTAAAGAAGCTTCCGGAAGTCTCAGAACGTCTCCGTGCCTCCATCAAAGCTAATGGTGGTACAACACTACAGGAAGAAGATGTTGAATAAGATATTTATGTGCCTCGGCCTAACAATAATTGGGTATTATTAAGTTATATTCAAATGTAGAGGAAATTTTGTGTGACATAAAACTGTTATATGGATAAACAAAGAGATGTTTTTTTTTCCTATAACTTTAGTATATTTAGAATACCTTCAATTTCTTTAGAAATCATATTAAAGACACAGGTGGAAATCAGTGTCTTATTAATACCAAATTATTTAAAGTTAGGCCTACATCATGCCCTATTAGAAAATTAGATACCAAATGGTATAATATTTTGCTATGTATAACAATACAATGCCTGCAATTTTCTTCCTTAATTTTCGTTTCTGTTAAATTATAATAATTATGTTATTAAATGCTTAACTTAATATAGGTTTAGAAATATAGATAAAAAAAATCTTACTTGATAATTATAATTAAATATAAATAATGTTTGAAGCTCAAAGGTTTTGAATCATGGTTTTTTTTTCAATTATGTTAGGGCTGTGAAAGTTGTAAATCCGCCAAATAATCTTCGTCATTAAAGGGAGAAAATTTTAACAATATTTGTTAGTGTTATTTTAGGTTTTGTTCACATTTGATTGAGAATGCTTGAGTTTTGATTGATTTTATTGTGAAATAAAAGTATTGTACAAATATCATTGTTTTTCTTTGCCATAATTAAATGTCATAAAAACTAGTGGAACTAGTTTAGTCCATTAAAATTATGCAAAAAGTTAATTTGGTTTGTAGATTAATAGTAATATCGTAGTTAAATGTATACTTAAATTAAGAAGCTCCCATTGTTACCGTAAACAGATACTTATATTTGTCATAAGGTCATAACATTACTATTTCAAATTAGCTAACTTGTTTTTTTTAATACGTTTCGTTTTAATTTTCATTATATGTCAGTAAAGTCGCATCTATTCCCTGGCTTCGCCAATACCTGCTGGAGCCTCCTCAATGTAAGAATTCTTTGGAGTCAAATAGATCTATGTTGCAAGTGCCTTTGAGTTATGTAACTATCATTGACATTAATTATCATAATTATCATTTGATAATTAATTTCATTTCGTTTGTAATTTTAAATAAAGTAAATAAATAAATAAATTATCATTGTTAGAAGTAGTAATTAAAATTCAATTCCCATGTCATATTGCATTTATTAAAAGTATAATAAGATTAACAGAATTCAACTAATACGCCAATAAGTACAACCTATGATTTAATATGTCCCAAATAAGTACCTAACAAGAAATAACAATTTAACAACAATAATATATTTACATTTAACATAAATGATACACTCTGTCATCAAGAAGATTTTACTCCGACTGAACTCCTAATGAGGTCTTGTGTAACTTTCATTACATCTAAAGCACCTTTGGATATTAAATTATTTGCTAAATCTTTACCCAAATCATCACATTTGAGTATAACGTCCAAGGGAATATTTGTGTTCTCTGTTAGCCCACAATATACACTATGAGATTTTGGTGCTCCTGGCTCACTTAAATCTTCACAGTTCGAATTTTCATTCGCTTCTGATATCTTTTCATCTAGTTTTTGTAATGGGTTGAAATTATTATCAATATTTTCTTCATCTATTTTAATTTTTTTACTGTTTGTTTCCTCTGTCGGACTGAGGTTATGCTTTTGAGTCTTTTTAATCTGTGTGAATGTTTGCTCCATAGTATCATTAACTTTAGTGGTACCGTCTAAGCTCCATACTCCTCCTGTTATGGTTAATTTGAAGTTTGATTCCATTGGCTTCAGTTTTGTTGATATACCAACTGGTGCACTGCAACCACCACCTAGAGAAGAATTATTTAACTGAATTATCCGTTCTTTGTACAAGTTTCCAAATTAACAGGGAATCAGATTTGACTCCGTGCAGCTTTAATAAGAGAACTAGTCAAAAATTATTTGTAAAGCTATTAGATATTTATTTTATAACATTAATAAGTGCTATGTGTGATCGAGAATGTGGGCAGTGGTTGAAAAATATTTTTTAACTAAACATAACCGAGTTTTGTTAACGGCAAAAGAAAACAAGTTAAATACTTATAGCATGCCTTTTAACTTTCTTATAAATAGATTGTGTAGTTAATGTTCTATTAATAATATAAGTCAATTATAGAGGAAACAGTGACTAAGTTTTGTAAACGCTAACAGACATTTTACCTGATAGCCATTTATTCCCTGCCTCTATTATTAAAGCTATTTATCATCATTGACATTAGCAATACGCTGATAAATTAAGGTCTAAATTAAGATTTTTTCACTATAATGAAAATGAGTCATAATAAGTATAGTTAGAATATAAAATTACATTAAAAAAATGTTAAAAATATATGAAACTAGTTAAAACAGTAAATTGTCTATGTGATATACTCGTCTTTGATTGGATGAATAATTAGAGTTTGTGCTGAAAATCCTTATAGTAATTAATCTGTTCATATGATGTTAAGAAAACAACACAATATTTGTTAGTATGTCTAAACACTTAACAAGTATCCTACCTAATGTTTTAAGAAAGCTTCTTTCGGCCAACACTCTACAGTATGTCTCTGGATGGTTGAAGGGCGCCAACATAGCTAATATTTCTGCGTTGTCTATCCGGCACTCCACTGCTAGGGCTCCTTGGCCAACAGCGTACATCATCTCTGAACATGGCAATATCTGAAACGATTCAAATACCAATATATAATTTACTATCAGCATACCTCAAATATTTGAATACGTTGCCGTGACGTCATACAACATCAACTATAAGTGGCTTTTGCTCCTCGGCTTTCGTAACGTATAGGCCGTGCGAAGCCGTGACGGGTCGCTTGTTAATAAATAGATTTATTAATTATTGAATTATACAAAATACCTTCGACACTCTGTCGCCCCAACCCATTCTCTGCAGGCCAGCAGTCGCAAGCAACAACGCCGAGTACTCCTTCGTGGACGAGTCGAGCTTACGTAACCTCGTGTTGAGATTGCCTCGCACGTCCACTATTGATAGATGCGGGAAAGAACCTCGTAATTGCGCTGTACGACGCAACGATGAGGTACCTGTGAATATATTTAACATAAGTAAAACTTAAGACAGGACCGGATTTAGCTGAGGGCGACCGGGGCTTTCCACGAGAGAGGTTCACATAATTCCGACGAATTAATAATTTTAATGTAATATGTTTTTAGATTTTATTATTTTATGATGGTAGGTACAGGTAGACGAGCAAATGGGCTACCTGGTGCTAAGTGGTCACCGCCCATAGACAATAGCGCTGTAAGAAATAATAACCATTTCTTCTATCGCCAATGCGCCACCAACTTTCGGAACTAAAATGTTATGTCAAGATCTGTGTTTAACATGCCTTCGCTAACAAATGTTTTTTTTTTTTTTACTGATTTATTTATTACTGAAATACTTGCCAATAACTGATCCAGCGGGTAAAGTAGCCAGAGTGCAATCTTTGACATCCTCTCGTAGAACTAAAGCGTCTCTTGGATCCTCTCTACAAAAAAAATGTTTTCATCATTAGGCAATGTGGCAGAGTGGTGGATTAAACTCCACGCCTTGTCAAGAGTCTTAGCCGAGACGTAGCATATTTACAAGGTTTTATAAAATCTTAGGGATACTATAAAATAACTTAGTTTAATACACCATATAGTGGCAGCATTGGTTAATAAAATATAAGATTAATTTGCGTTAGGATAGTTCGTGGCTCGTCAGATTGATTATTAAAATCACAAAGAGCGTTAAATTTTTGTACTGTTTTATAAGTCTCAAGACTTAACTAAGCTTAAAGTTTCGTCTCGAAAGAAATTAATTAATAAATCGTTCCTCACCGGGAACATATTTTTATTGTCTTTGGATCCAACGAGACGAATCCAAAGACAATAAATAATTTTATAAACTCTTGTCTTTAAATAAAAAAATAACTTAAAAACATAACCTACATTTCCAGGAACTACTTAACGTGTGATAAGTTAAAACTTAAAGTTTCATTCGAAACTATCCAGTTTTGGCGTGAGAAAGTAAAAAAATCTCATTTATAATACAATTATAAAGTAAGTTAAGAAATTGTATGACGTTTTCAACGCTAACAATATTCATATAACGTTGTGAATTTTTTTCTTTGATAAGTGATATCATGATAAGGCGGCCTTGAAGTGCATCTTTGACGAAATTTTTAAATTACAGTATTTCACTTATTGTATACTAGTTGTGTATTATTCAGCGTACACTTGGTGGTAGGATTTTGTACAGGCACGTTTGGGAGGTACAGCCAGCTTCATATGTAAATAATATTCATACAGAGTCGTCTAAATATTTAAAACATCCATTATGCTCATATATATATATCGGATTCTGAACATCGTCAAATACACGAGTTAATTCAAATAACGTTATTACATCATTAAAATGATAACAAGCAAAGCACCAGCGGTTTATAACATCGAAGGTATTCAAAAATATAGAATACACCTTATCGTTACACACTTTGAGTACATTCACATATTTATGACGTAATTTAATTTTTTTTAACAGGTATTGATTACTTTTAATGTTTCAATGTTTTATATAAATATTTATTTCCACATTTTATGTCTACTGTTATTTCCTATTGTATTGTTTACACCTGTGTTGCAAAACTGTCGATAGAATCAATAGCTCTTTATGAGCAATACCATCAATCGATCGATCGTTTAGGGTAAAAATAATGGTTTTTGCAATACTATCGATAGTATCAATAGTATTGCTCATGGGGAGTTATCGATAGTATTGACACGTGACAATACTATCGTTAGACTATCGATACTATCGCTAAAACTTAACTATCGGTAGACTATCAATAGTGGAATATCGATATGCAACACTAGTTAACGTATTAATGTTAAAGCTGGTCGATTTTTATCAAAAAAAATTGAATCGATTTTCAATAAAAAAAAGTATCAAATTGTTCCATCATTGCTCAATGATTATGAATAACTTTACCTTTCAAAAACCGCACCAATGGCAAGGCCATCTGGCAGCGACGTCGGTAGGTCCTTAAGGGAGTGTACCACAAAGTCAACAGTTTTGTTCTTCAGAGCATCTTCTAAATCCTTTGTGAATAGCGACTTTTCTCCAATTTTTGGTAAAGACACGTTCAAAATACGGTCGCCCAGTGTTGTCATTGTAACTGAAAACAATTTCGCTTCTTCAATTTTTTTTTTTTTTTATTAACTACTGGACAGGCAAGTGATCGCAAAGTATAAATCAATTAAATGGTATAAAATAATAAAATATATTATAAAATTATATATAATTAAAATAAATAAATTATATATTATATATAATTAAATAAATTATATATTATATATAATTAAATAAATTATATATTATATATAATTAAATTGTAATATTTAAAAAAAATATACAATTTAACTATTTTTCGCCTTTTCGTTGGAATTAAAAATATAAGTATCTCTTAATATTCCTTTGTCTGTCTGTCTGTCTTTGCACACTTTAATTTAATATGTATATATAAAGTTAAGTAAAAAACTTAAACACTACAAAAAAATGTTTTATTTTTTTTAATTCAAATGTATTATATGTTTGTGTAATTATAATAAACATTATCATTTAAAGTAATATGTGTATGTCATTTTAATTTTGGTCTTGATAAACTTTACACTTTTATCTTTGTGTCTTAATCTTTCTTCTACCATTATGTAAATTTATATAAATCCTCTGAACATGTGTATCATTGATGTCCTCCTAAATGGTTTGACCAATTTCAATGATTTTTCTTCTGTATATTGAGTGGATTGGATGGTTTAGATTGGACTCGATAGGTGGTGTTGAGACTTATGAATAATTATATCACCCTGACAATGTACCCACAGGTGAAGCTCATTTAATTATATTACACCTTATCTTACAAAGATCTAGAATTCAGGAAAATATTGTCATTGTGAATATTGGATTATTTTTGTAAATATTTGTGCTTAGTCCACTGTGATTGCTTATGTAGAAACTAAGTGAGCCCAGCTATTTGGAACTGGCACTGAATTTTTATTATACATGAAATAATATTTACATAAGCTATTAGTAACTTTGTTAAATTTTACTGATTAGACAGTTACTTGGGATACTCACTTTAATAATCCAATTAGTTATATTTTTGAAATTTATCCAGATTACACACAAGAAAAAAATATTATTTTGGTTTTAGTTCCAACTAGCCATATTACTTTAAAAGAGAAAGCTTCTTAATGTTTATCACATACACACACTTGATTTTGTTTAATGTATATATTAAAAGTATTAAAGTTAAGTTGTATGCAAATAGTTGCATGATGGTTGTGTGATTTTAGACATAATGCACTAATTTATATATTTTTTATTTATATTTATTATGTTTTCAGTTAAAGATTAAAAGAAAAAAACTACTATTATGTTTGTCTTTAAAATTGAATTGATTTTATGATCATGAATGTACTTGTCAATCTCTTACATATACTCTACGAAATTCAGTTTTTTATGACATTAGCGATATAGTCTGTACCCTTTTAATGCAACTAAAAGCCATTAAACAAAGAGTTGTAAAAATTATCAATTTGCATTTTTATTATTTTTTAAATTAATATGTCTGATAAGTGTTTTACATTATATTGTTGTGTATTGCTTACAACTGATTTCTATGCCCTTGGACATTTTAATTTATACTCTTTATAATTTGAACTAGCATAGTTTTCTAAGACCTTTACATGAACATGAAATTCATGTTAAGGTCAATATTCCAATTTTAAAATGGGTGGAATAGCAAAGATTTGCTATGTATATTATACTATTACATATTAAACCTCCAAAAGGCTTGTGTCTTCCGATATATATTTTATGAATATTGATAAAGTAGTTTTCCAGCCAGGCAATCTGTATTTGTAAGATTATGAGTCCTAATTAAGTAATATATATTGTAATAATGAAAAACTGTAATCTATTCACTTTGTAGCATACCTATTGAAAATTCCTTATCTGGATAAACCTTCTTTAAGCTGTCAATGACGAAATTTGTTTGAATGAGGGCCAGCTGCAAGGGAAAAATATTCATTAAATACAAAATAACAACATTACAAAAATCGAGAATGTTCAATGGTAAAAACACTTATTTTACCAAAGGGTACAAATTCCGGCATAAAATGCTGAGTTTATTATACAAGTTTTAGTACACTCGTGTTTATAATTAATCTCATGCTTAATGGTAAAGAAGAATATTGTAAGAAAGTGATTAGGTCAGATAAAACTTCAAATAGGATTACACTTAACAACTTATGATTCAAATATAAATTTTCTTCTTAAGACTAACGGGCCTTTTTCCATCAGTAAGTCATTTACCAGCTGATATTTATTATATAAACATAAATCATCTAATTAAGAATGTGAAATATGTTAATGACATAAGTAAATGGAAAATAAAACCAGTTCTAAACAAATATTCAGAATTGCAATTATATAAACGAGTTATATGTTAATTAGAGCTGTAACAACTCACTACCTGTTACGAGCAATATTTATTTACAAAATGAAAACACTTTAACTACGAAGGTTATCATAAAAAAAATTGTAAAGTCATTATACTATAAAAGATGATAAATATATTAAAATTTTAATTTGATTATCTGTTAAAAAAAAATTATGTTCGAATATTATTACAAACTTGCAAAAGAAATTACGTATTAAAATAAACGCATAAGGTTTATATCAATTTATACATACCTCACTCTTTCTTGAGCCAACCCGAATAATATTATTTTTTTCACTATCCATTGTAAATAAATTCACCCAAATTTTAAAATGTAGGTTATGTTCTTACAATACCATTTTTTAAATTAATCACTAGAAACAAAATAACCCTTGTCACCAGCACTGTAGTGGACAAGTCATACACAAAAGTTAATTATTTAAATCAAATGTATCATTACAATGTTATTAAAAATATACTATGTCATGACGACATCCTATAGTGTGCCAAATACTTAATGAAACTTTGTAAAAGTTTAAACTTACACTTGAGGTGAATGACATACCTTTAATGTTGCCGCACTCTGCTGATAAAAATCATTACTTTTTAGTTTCTACAAAAAATATGTAAAAGGTTAGCGAAACAACTTAAAAAAAAATATTGCTGTTGAGTACACATTATTTTATCAGTACAATTATGTGCGTATCACAAAAGGCTATTTAATATGTATGTGTATAAGCGGAATTAGATTGATTTCATGAAATAATAAATGGTACTAATTTGTTGTAAGTCTTGCATTATTTAATATTATACTTTTAATTTGTTTAAAGATGTAAATAATTTAGTAGATATGTCATATCCTATAAACTTGCTTTTTCAAAATCGAAATTTCCTTGATACCACTTGATGAATACCACCTGAAGGTAACTGACATCTGTTTGCATCAAAGTTACTTTAAATTAAGGAAATGTAAATGATAATGACAACACTGGCTTGGCAACATTCATTACTGGTAGTTTGTAAAATACATTACTATACCTATTTTATATACTGTTTTAATAATTTATTTTAAGTATAGAAAAATCATAACTTTGTAAAATTAATTATCAGTATCGAATTGCAGCTAATTTTAACACTAGCGAATGGTTTTTTCCTTAATTATCGAAGTAAGTCAAGTCCTATGGTAGCGGTTATCATTAGCAGCTTTTGCCCAGAATAAGTGATTAGTTGAAGGAATTTTGTAGAGCTAGGCTCACTTGGACAAAGCCTGATAAATAATTCACTGAAATATACTCAATATATTAAATATAAAGGCTATAAAAAAAAACGATTGAAAACAGATGATTTATTGATCTTAAGTATTGTAGGAAATCACAAAATACATAAAAATAATGGCTTTTGACAACTACTAATAATAAATGATGAAGATAGGATCACTATATCCTAAAAAAAATGGGATAAGTTGAATGTACTAAAACAGTCTTATTATCAGTAAAAAAAAAATAACTAGAGAATAATCAATAAAATTTCCAAATAATGATTTATCTAATGTTAGTAACACAGATAACATTTTTTACAGATCATTTATTATTTTTTAAATTTAAAAATGCAATTTTTTCTTATTCTATTAATATTTAATCAAATTTTGAACTTTAAATAACAAGTATTATGTTCACTTTGACTTATACTACTGCTTTTTACGTTTGCTGCTCCTTAACCTCCTCCTATTGATTGGTACCTGCCTCTTTCGTACTGTTCCTAGAATGTAAACAGACACATTATTATAATAAGGGTTAAATTGGATTTATATACACTCTTGTTACAACTGTGTTTACTATTAAAAGGCATAATTGTTCTTAGTTGGATAATAGGAATAAAAATTATAAAAACTTATATGTTGATTGTAGTCTTTGGCTCTAACTGAACCTGTTTTACCCGGTCACCCCTATTAAACCACTATGATGGATGAATTAAAAAGTATCCCATATATGAAATTGTATAATTCCATGTATAAAATAAATGTATTTCTGGGACTAAAATTACCACGATAGCAAATTTCACCAAAATCAGTTCAGTGATTAAAGTGTGAAGAGGTAACAGACTGAATTACTTTCCCATTTATTATAATAGTATAGATGCTGGAGTTTCAAGCCTTGAATACAATGCCAATTTAAAAACAACCTCTCCCTTTGTTCTTAGAGCATGCCTTTTGAGACAGGTTTTAGACTATAAAACTTATTATGATCTTGATTACCTGATTAAATATAATTATTCTCAAATAAGTGTATTAAAATCAGCTAATCAGAAAAACAAAGTAGTTTGTTCTATGGGTTTACATCTTAACAAAATTTAAAATGGAAAGTTTACATATTATAAATGACTTACTTTTCACAACTTTAGCTGTACTTTTTGGAGTTTCTATTTGTTCTACATCTTTCTTAGAATTTCTTAGGCTCTTTGTGGTGCTTTTCTTGGTTTTAGGTGATTTTTGTGTTTCATTTTCATCGATATCACTTACAATTTCTTTATTGACATTTGATGGTTTTTCTTTCAACTTATTTTGTTTCGGTTGGATTTGTTTAGCTTTATTAGTCATTGACCTGGTACATCTAGTATTAGGAACTTGTTTCTCTACATTTAGATTTTTAATTGCCTCAACTTTTTCTTTTGCTTCTCTTTTTTCTTTCATTTTATATACTTTTACCATTGCTGGTGTATAACCTACTAAGGCTGGATCTGATTCATTTAAATCTTTCGTAATTTTACCATTTATTCTCCTTTTTAAGTTTGCTACAACTTCTTTCATAGCATATGTAGGAATCATGTTTTGAAAATAATCTTTTTGTAATAGAAGAGACTGTGAATTAGATTCAGAGATTTCTGACGAGGCATTAGAGAGTTTTCGTATTCTATATTTGCAAGTTGAATCATCATCTTCTTCACTTTTATCATGTGAGGTAGGATTCCGTTCCTTACGTATAATGTGTTCCGGATTACCTGCTAATATCTCTGCCCAAGTAAATTGTCGGTCTGAGCCCATAAATTTACCAAATTTACCGATACTATTTCTATGTCTTCTGACGCCTTTACGTTGTGTTATGTTTTTTTTCTTTGATCGTAACATCTTCGGCGAGAGCTTTTTGCCGAAAATGTCATGAGGCATTAGAGATTTCTTTAAGCGAGCAACTAAGTCTGCATCAGATATAAAGAAGTTTCTTGATGTGCAAGGTTTCCGAAGACCTTCACTTGACGTATTTAGCGTTTGTTTTAACAGTTCTAATTTAAGGTCATTTTCAAAAGAACAAATATTCTCTCTTTCATAAGCCTTTTTGATACCATTTCTGGCTAAAAAGTCCGTTGGAGTGTTTTTTCTGCCAAACCTCTTAGCATAACACAATTTCCGACTCATCGGCGACATAGGTGGCTCAGCAAAGTTGACTGATAAATCTTTATCATGAGGATAACCACTTTTTAACAATTCAGTTCTGAATAAGCTTCTACAGTAGTCATAATCTGGTCTGTCAGTAAAATCAAGACTAGTAACATATTGAAGATATTTCTCCATAAATTGAGGATAGAATTCAGTTTTAAAGCAAGTTTTCAATAACAATTTAATGTCATTCATGAAATTTTTCTTGAGGACATGAACTAAGTCAGGTTCTGCTAAAACTTCTGTTGTTTTCCAAGGCAGAGTACCAGTGAGCCAATCTAATAAATTATATCCCAAAGTTTCTAAGTCTGAACGTCTAGAATGCGCGCCAATGTGAGAATCCCTTGAACTGTATTCCAAAGTACCGTCATGCGCTTTTCTTGCATCCATTCCAAAGTCTTTATGATTACCATTTGAATCAAGAAATTTTGATGCAAGACCATAATCCAACAAGTACACTTGTCCATTAGATTGACCAAGAACTGCCTCTTTGTGAATTTCATCTAGATCCACATCATTTATTTCTTTAATATTCATTCCATTTAGTTCATGTATTTTTCTTGATGCATAAATTAGGTTTTTATTGCCAAAATCATCTAAAAGCTTCTGATAAGATTGGTCAGAACATACAGAACTGTTTAAATCTTCGTAGTTTACATAATTAGACAATTGTCTGAGGTTAAAAGCATGATGACGATGCAAGGTTCTACTGTCTTTATCGGACAGTATTTTTCTCAATTTCTTTTTAACACTGGCCAGTCTTTTATCATTGTCTTCTAGCCCTTCCAAAGATGATCTGTTGTCTCGGACAATAAAATCCTCATCATCATAATAATTTGATGTTCTAGATTTATTTGTTTTAGTTTTCTTATGTTTTCTTGACAATAATACAAGTTGTTTATTATCTTTCTGGTAAGATGGTGGAGGTTTAGGCATTTTATTAAATTTATTGCCATCAAAACCTAGCATGAGATTTGAACTTTTGATGTCTGAATGTGTGTAACCTTGATTGTGTAAATACTCCAAAACATCAAGTATTTGTAAAGCTATTATGAGAACATTTCTTTTATCTAAGACTTTTGCTCTAGAAATTATTTTCTGTAAATCAACATCATAGCGAGGTAGGACTAGGAATCTGTATTTTACACTAGTATTTTCATCAGTAAATGATCCACTCGCAATGTAGACTGGCATACCCAGTCGTTTTTGTTTGTTCTGTTGACACCAGGCCTTAACTGAAAAAATCAAAATAATTTATTAATTATATAATGAAATTTTAATTACTATAATTTTAAACTGACTTTATACACAGAATACAGGTATTTATTATGACGTGGCTGGATATTAATTAACATATGATGAAGGTGCTGAGAATTCATTAAGATATTTAAATTACCTTTTGAAACTTGTGCAGTCCTTATTAGACAATGTACTTCAACAAATAGAGGTCCATTGCTGTGTGGTTCAATTTTGACTACATATCGAGCATTCAATTTTGTTACTTCTTTGTCTGTCTCATCTGAAGCTAAGTAGATTCTACCGAAGCTGCCTCTACCTGAAAATATGTTTCAGGAACATAATAACTGTTTTATTATATTATTAAAGATGTTTAAAATATACTATTGCATGTACTATTTAAGTTAGTAATGTACTAAAATAAGTCATATGCTGACTTCATGGGACTGACATGTGATCATTTTTGCATACATTCAGAGTTATCACCATACACATACAGTTTGCAATTGATAAGGTCCTAATTTTAGATATGCCTTTTTTATGATAACCTGCGTTTGCTTTTTACTTATTTTGTACTATTGTTAAATTAATAATGACTTTAACTTGAAAAGGGGGCATGCTATTTTTAAAAAGTTCTATTTACACATGTTAAAATATATGATGATAACTTTGAATTGTAATTTGCCTAAATTGATACACTTGTTAAGTTACATATGTTTAACTTTTTAACATGTTAAAACACTTATTATGGATATAATTTTCTATTGTTATAGTCATATTCCTGTTCCATTTATAGCAATAAATACATAGTCGTTAACTTTTGTTTAATTTTAGTCATATTTAACGCCATTATTTACCTATGGGCTTTCCAATGCGCCACTTCTTTTGCAAGACATCCGTGAAAACAATGCCCGGTGGCAAAGCCTCGTCGTCACAGAAACTGACATCCAAACTAGGTGGTTCTTCTATCACCTTAATTTTTTTGGGAGGTAATCTTACTTCAGCCTCATGAACCCGACGGGGCATTGTAAATAATTCAAAAATCCACTTAAAAGTTCATTGATCTTCCTGATGAATGTTATCGGTTATTTCTTTGCTGATTTCTATCTAGAACAAAATAAAAATATTAAATATTAAGAAACTCCCTAAAGTATGACAAATATCAGTCCCTTAAAATATAAATTTTAGGTTTAAAATTTAATTATAGGTTCAAAAAGTTACCAAACGAGTTTTTCTGTATGGCTGCTAAGACAGGTATATTTAGAAGCTAAAAAACCTTTATTTAGGATGAAAATCTGTTCAAGATCATTCAAATTGCCTATGATATGCACTCCGCTAATTTACTTTCATTAACAAACAAAATTCCACGACTCATAACAAATTGTGATGGTTTTAACGAATGTTCGCCATGTTGTTAGAAATCAACCGATCAATTTGATTAATTGTTGCCAAATATAAAAAATAAATAAAATAAATTTGAAGTTGTTGTAACAAAAAGAACATTTTTAACTATTTCACACATACAGTTTTATTTGATTATTAATAAGAAATATAAATAATAGTAGGTAAAAAAGACCAAGCATTTAATTATGTTTTTTAAAGTTATTGATATGTTTGTACGAATAAAAATAATTCTTTTTATATATCATTATAAATAAAATGTTATATCTTAACTGGTTTCGTTATAATTTACATTTTTTTCTTAGGTACTATTAACAATCTACATTTTACAGCACAATACGTACAGTTCGTGACAACTGGCAATAAAAAAAACTAGTCATTAAAATTAAAAATAATGCAAGTAAATAAGGCGCTAAATATCGAAAATGGCACTTGAGGAGAAGTATTATTTGGCTTTGCTTAAGTTCAATTGCTATTATTTTAAGCTAAGCCATGTATATTAAAATGAGGGTGATGGTAAGCGTAAGGTATAAAATAATGTTAATGTTAAATATTTAGTGATAAATTCTTTTAATGAATAATAATAGTACAGTTATCATATTTTGTATGCAGTATGTAATATGTTTTTAGAAATATTATTATTATTTCATTTATTAAGGTAAATTTTAAAAAGTGTGAAGAGGAATGAGAGTCGGAACTCGGAATCACGTCTAGCGACTCGCCAGTAACGAGACTTCAAAATCCAAAGTCCGTATTCACAATTTTGTTCTGTAACTTTTTCATTCAATAGTCGTCAGCCGACCGTACGGTCGCGTGTGTCGCTCCACGCGTACGTGTCCGATGTTCTTTTGTTTGTCAACAAATAAAATGAAGTGTACAGTGTTAGTAATGTGATTTTGTTTTACGTTTTATCAATTATAAAATGTTAATTAAGCGTTGCATTGTGGCTTGAAGATGGACGGTGCGAACGCTGACTCGGATCACTCTATGACTTGGGAAGACTTTTTTGGTTAGTAAAGTTTCTTATTCGATTTATTTTTACAGAAAGATTATTATTCATTATTTAAAATAATTAGTTAAGTGTGTTTTGGAATAGCATTTAATGTGAAGTAGCATTATACTAAGGCAAATGCGGGAATACTCAGGTATACAGGTTTGAGCTCTATTTCTTCATATGGTTAGTATATATTATGCTTCATCGGTTCATCGCCTTCTTTTCTAAGTTACAAATTCCAAGTTTAAAAAAAACCATGACTTATCAATTCTAAAAACATTTTACTGAATATTATCCTTGCTAATAAAATTAATTTACTTGCCTAAAGTTTTTTTATGCTTATTCTTATCTTAAAAGTTTTGTAAAGTTATTTTTAAAAACTAGACTAGTCTAAATAACAGAAACATACAGCCTAATTTACAAAAAATCGTTTGAAAATGATTTGAATGATTTGATGAAAATGAAGAAAACTTTAAATTCGTCTAAAAGATTTCAGCTAATTTAAAATTAAATTGGCCTTCTTAATTAAAGCTATTTTTATAGTATTTATTTAATAACATAAATATATTTATAAATATAAATCTCTTTTCGCAATATATTCTTAATTAGGTAATTTATATTGCAATCGTTCTATAAGATATAAAAATATGAAAGTTTTATCAAAATATGTATATTAACCCGTTTTTCAGATTAATGGTGGTATATAAAGAAATAAAAACTAAATCAAGTACTATTAGACTGTATATTGAAGCTTTGATGTTGGTTAAGGTGATGAGGTCAAAATATGACTTAAAATTCACGGCCCTATATTAAATCTGTTAATTTGAAAACAATAAACTAAATAGTTGTGTAAATGAATTAAGAAATACACCACAAATATAGATGGTTTATCTTAGGAATGTTTAGGTACAGATAGGGAAAAGTAGTTAAGGCATTTCCGTAGTTATGAAGATTTTGTTTATCACAAATTATTTTAAGAAAAATGTTTTATTTCACGTTCTGAAACTTCTTTTATCTGTGCTTAGTGTTTATTGTTCGTTTTTTTTTGAGTCAGTCTCCTATAAATTAGTTAATACTTGATATTATTAATAATTAATTTAAAAAGCCTCATCTTTTCTGTATTAAATATAGTAGATATATTAGTAACAAGCTATGACTTCACTGTACGGCTGTATATGCACGAATAATCTTCGCTACCGTGGAAAAGCGAAGTATTCGTATTTTCAATTTTAGTTCGTTTGACTTTTCAAATAAAGAATATATTTCAATGATTGTATATAAATATGATTATTAGTGTTTAGTATTGAACAATAGAATTAATGAACTGCGCTTCCGCTGTCATTTTTACAATACGAGTTATTTTATGCTGGATTGATCGTAATAATATAATATGGTCTCTATTTTTACACTTTTATTTGTCAAGTGAATTACTAAACCCCACTGACTGTTGTGATTAATAATTTAAATTATACATACTAACTTACCTTATCTATACGAGTCCAGTCAAATTAATAAGAGATACGGATGTTTAATTAAATCGAATACTGTAATCGGTTTTTAAATGTAATCATAGAGTAAAATAATAGAAAAAGCTTTGATTGCGGTTAGTAACGTAAAAAATGGATAAAATGTGTGTGTGTATAGCTTCAAAATTCAAAAGACTTAAACGAGCAAAAATAAAGAAAGAAAGCAATAACATGAAATTGAGATTCGAATGTTTTTTTAAATATTAAAAAGTTTTAGCAGTTGCTTTTTTCCGCCTATAACAATTATTAAGGTATAAAGTGAATATTCAACGATAATCTCCTTCATGAATTCCAAGAGGTTCTCATGTCTTTCGAGATCATGAGTATCGTTCCTAGAATTTTATTAAGCGAAATTTTGCCACATTAAATGTTATCATTTACGAAAAAGTGAGACTGAAGCAATGAGACTCTTCTAGGCTTACTATATTAATGATAAAAATACCGGGTTACATAAAACTTTTGTTTCCAAGTTCCGAAAAGGATCTATAGTCTAGATCAAAATACGATGTCTAAACCATGTCGCATACTAATTCATCGACTTTCACCGCTTTCTTCTTATCCTTAAGACGCTTAATTGATCGTTCGTGGTTCTTGCCTGGTTTCCGTGTTAGTAGAATTTATAGATAAAATAAAAAATAATTCTTTCCTATTGTTTCGCCAGACCAATAATAAAAGCCTTAATGAATGTTCTGCTGGCACGTTTTTTTGTATAAAAATATTTTCGCCTTTTGCCTCTATGAAAACTTCATATTCATATTTTTCGTATTACTTTTTAATTTATGTTAATAAAAGGAAAATATTACGCTTTTGAATCTGTTGATTAAACTTCCCTTTTTTATAGAAGTTGCCATATTCAACATAAAATTTTATTAAATTAGTTCAGTGTATAGTTTGTGTTTTTTCTGTATATGTGTTTGTTAGGTTAGTGACAGTGTTTTTGAAATTATAATATACAATTGTTTGTAACTCATAATTCTTTCAAGGCAACCAATTATTTATATAAGAAATTACTCTCAAAAGAAAAGACAAAGATTGCTCCAGAAGACTCTTAGTCTGAGGTGCAAGACTTTCTTACTTTCGATTAAGCTGCAATGATCTTCGTTAGACATTTCGAGAAACAAAAGATTTAATAGGAGAAGAATTGTTAATTTATGTAATTGAAATTATAGAAAAATATAGAATTTATGCTTGGCTAGTATTTTATTGAGTTAAGATTATAGTAGTATTGTAATAAGAAGAAAGAATCGAGTCTTAGTATATAAATCCTTATATAATTTTTTCGACGTAATTACTGGACTGAATAGAATTCATTTCATTATAATGAATAAAGCAATGAAATCCGAATTGTAAGATTTTTTATAATTTTATAGTATCTATTACTATTTTTTATCCATTTCAAAATAAAATGGTAAAAAAACATATATCGATTTTACAACGATACGATCTCGCGTGACTGCAAGTTTTTAGTTCAAGGTGCTTATACATTTTTATGTTTGAATTGTTAACCAATAATGACGACCTAAATAAAAAAGGCAAAAATATAAATACTGAATATGACAACAAATTTCAGTTAGTGTCCAAACATATTCACTATTGAAAGTGTATGCTTGTTACCAATTTTTTTATTAACAGATGTTTGAATTTGGTTGATATTAAGTAATATGTTGAAATAAAAAATAATATATTACAGAGAACAATGCAAAATCAAAGTATTAAAAAAATAAGTCATGCGCTTAATAGAAAAAGCCACCCCATCCCAGCCAACTTCATATTTTTTAAGCGCACTACCTGTCTGGTGGAACTATCTTACCAATAGCAGTTTTCTCAAAAAGTGTTGTGTTGGATAGGAAGCTGGCCGTTAAAGTCTACCAAAGCATTTTTCACACAGTGCGCTAACGCGAATGTCGATAAAAATCTTTTTATTAAATTCCCTAATAATTTATTGTCTAATATTTTATATGAATGAATGAATATTCTCACATTGACACGATAGTATTTTTTCTGTTTGTTTCTGACTAGTCAAAATTTCAGGAGCAACTAAAAATACATATAATTGTCTTTATAATAACTTATGATATTTTAATAAAATACACTTCAATATTAAACCTTTACATTAATTCTTTTAAAAAAGTCGTCGATCGTCAACTGTGACAACGTTACAAGTCAAAACAAGTTGAACGAATGTATATAAGAAGTTTGTTTTATTTGAACAATGCGTCTATATCTTTTTTTTTTCAAGTCTAGAATAGAAGCTCCGCATAAGGTAAAGATTTCTGGCGCCAGTGGTTTCCTGCCAATCTCGTATTGCGTTATGGCTTTACTTATGTACAAATCTGATTTAGTTTTAAAAATAATAAACTCAGTAATGAGATAAATTACAGATATAGAAAAGTATAAAAGTTTTTTAGTTATTTTGCACTTAAAATTGATTGAAAGTAAGTCAATGCCACTTGCAATGGTTAAAAGCGTTAAGAAATAGCGCTTTTTAATCCAATAAAGTAATACGTAACTGAAGTATTTTGTTTTTATTTCGATTCAATATGTAATAAACAGTTATGGTGGCGGTATGTGAAAGAGAAGTAAGCAAGTGCCGTCTACCGCATGTCGCAACTCGTATCAAATTAATCGCAATGCGCACGGGTTGCCTTCTCGTGTTGCATTTGAAAAAGGAACGCTTGTGCATCATGTTTCTAAACATTTTTTAGTCTATGCAATAATTTATAAACGTATAATGTTTATTTAATAATTTATCGCTGCTCATATCTTTACCTAAATAGGCAAAGACAAAATAGTTCAGTACATACCCATTTTCTTTTTTTTTTCTGATAGCTACAGGCTTTTGTATTATCAATAAAAACTAAGAGTAAAAATGTTCGGAACTTGCTAATTCACATACATATATTTTCAAGAATGTTTGCATTTCATCATCTACATAACATGGTTGAATTTCGACCATACAGCGAACAAAAGTAATAAAAAAATTGTAATTTTATTAAAACTCTGTAAATTGTGTTATTTATTTTTTTACTTGACTTTAACTAGAAAACTTGTTTTACGATGTGAATTTCTCACTAAATTTTGATATAAACATTGTTATCTTTTTAATATAAAGGCACTTGGCGTTTAATTAAAAATATATATATGGGCCTCACTGTTGGACTTAGAATAGGGCGGCGCGGCATGCCACTTTCATTAAAACTGAGCAAACTTCATTAAAATACGAAGATGTCTAAACTTTCCTAACAATGTTCAGTAACGATTTGTAAATATAAAAGACTTACGACCTAGCCTTACTCTAACCATAGTGTACAATAAAATTCAACCAGAAAGTTGCAAATTATGCATAAAATTTCTTTACACGATATTCGCTCTTGCCTTTTTACAATAGAGCATATAATAGATTGAATTATTTGGTACAGTTTTCAAGGTTGACTGCACTATGAACCAACAGTCATTCAATATTTAAAACAAATTCTATTCTCTGTGCCTAAAGTTCAATTTTGCTTGACGTAACGTGGAAATGTACTCGTTCAATATGGCACTTATTATCTGTGCTTTAAGAACTTCATTTTGTCCTATCGATCGTGTGCAGCTGGCTTTACATTATGCAAATGAAAAGTATAAAGGTAGGGTCACATTCATCAGACTGCTAAAAGAAACATTTAATTTATTAGCTAGGTAGTAAGCATTAGTCTTTTAAGTTAAAAAGAACTAGCCTCTATGAAACACGAAGCTTTTTCTTTAATTGCGATGATTTATGTTGACTGTAAACTAGCGACTGTAATTTTATCTGTGAATAAAGTATTATTACAATTTATGAAATAAAGTTCTTTGAAATTAATCATTTATAAATAGGTTGGATATGAGATACCCAAGAAGACAGTATTCATCGTAAATGAAGGGACAAATTTTTGACGAAGATTGCTTTAAATGTAGGAAGATAATAATTATGAACGAATTAATTATTGTTGTAAAAGTTTACATCAATAGTACAAGAATATAAAATGTTATCTAATTTTAAATTAACTTATATATATGACTTTTTTCCCAATTGTTAAGTAATACCAATATATATATTTTTGAAAGCTTAATATATGTCTAATATTTTAGGGCATATTTATTTTAAATATTTTTTTAAAAAACGAGAGTAAGTTTAATATAGGTTTAGAGGTTATTATAAAAAAAAATACTAAAAAAAGAACGGATAGCCTATTCCAATGGAAGTAGGAAAAAAGATAAACAAACTTTAGATTTAGATATTTCATGCGATTTGCTAATAACTCTGCTATATTGTGCACTACTAAGAATTTATGATTAGTATACCTTTATTTATAATACAACACTGTTACACTTAACTGCTTATTTCCACTTAATTTTTTTTACGTCGACGTTCAAAACGCAATTTTTTCGCAAATCCATAGTGAATATCATAGATTAATCAAGTTCTCAACCAATTATATCGCGTCAATTTGCTGTCAAATATTGTTTATTTGGCTTTTTTCTTGTTATGGTTGTAATAGAGTATAAATATAGACTTGTTTTTTATAGACGATATATTCCGCTGTTGACTTTTAAAATAAGACTTCTTAGTTGATATGTACTCATTGAGGAAATGTATTTCTTTTGATATCTTAATTATAAATAAGGCGGTAATGTACCCTATATTTATTATATAACGTTAAATACACAGGTTTTCCTGTGAAGCAATTACATTGCGCACATTCCTTTTAAAAGCGAAATTTTCCTTTAGTATCCGTGCGTCTAATTGGTGTATGAGTTAGTAAGTAGTAAGTTAAGTGTGTTATTTGAAATCGTTCATGACGTGAAAGTCAGTAAAGCTCTCAGTTAAGATTCAAACCTCCGAATTAAAAAGTATATCTTAAATATAAGTCAAAGACAAAATAGCTTAGTACTTTAATCACATCTGTTTGTCGATCGATTTTTTTTTTGGGTGACGAGCCTAATTATGAATAAAAAAATGGAAATTGGAGTAGGAAATTATGTTAAAAACTAGCAATTTCGTGTATTTTACCATTTTTGTATAATTATAGTGGTCAAATTTCGACAACAGGGCGAACACTAGTAAAAACATTATTTAGCATTTAAATACATTTCGTAGTTGTGGCGAAATTTTCTTTTCACTTCATGCAAAATTATGCCTTACGATAATTACGATAAAGTCTTTTTTAGAATTGGTTTTAGTCGCTTTATTCATTTTTTGTTTACCCTTTTTCAATCCCCTCATACAATTAATAAAATAGATGACATTTAAATTGTTTAAGACTGTTAGACTGTTATAAAAATATTTTAGTCAAAACCTTCGTTTACTTTTTGAGTATGAAGGTGTTTTGTAAGTCTGATTAAAATCATGTTTGTAAATCAACTTACTTCTTATGATTTTTAGGACAAAAAGAAAATTATACTTTATGTACCTATATTTGAAAATATAAAAAAAAAACTTTAATATTTTTGACTTCGAAGCAAAAAAAAGAGATAAATTATTAACTTCAATCAATTTATTCATTGCCTTAAATGCCGGGGGAATGTATAATTCACAACCAGTTTAATTAAAAGCAAACACAACAAAAGCAATAAAAATAACACAACAATTGTACCACTTAGCTTACTAGTTCCTCAGGATTATAAAGTATAATAAAATACGATGGTAACATACGCTCGAGAGATATTATCTATGCCTTACTAGTTTACACATCCGACCGACTGTGTAATCCGGGTTTTATATGCTCTGTTGAACTGTCTGTGATAGTCTTTGTACACATTGCTCTTATAAATAAGGCTGAATAATTAACTATCACAGCTTAATTTTTTTTTTACAGATTGCTTACTTTTTGTACATAAATTATATTTTAAATGGTATCCTTAAGTTTATAACTTTAATATTTATTCTCAATCAATATAAATGTGTGTTTAGGGCACTACCTAGTACCTACTATTTATAATAAATTGCTTTTATATGTATCCATGTTGGCATTTTTTTAATAATTATGTATCTGTTATGTCGGATCCATGCATGCATTCAGTTCGCACGCCATGACGCCATAATGTTCGATTAATTATGACTTAACGAGGACCACAATGCATTGCTTGTTTCTTTATTTGTTGTTTTATTCCGAGGAGCGTGAATGGAGATGAATGGCCTGTTAGATAAATAAAGTTTGATAAGAAATGGAATCTTTGCGTTAATAACGCGAAATATTTCTTCATACAATGATCTTAACTTATTATTTCAGAAGTCGTGGACTCCATTAGTTACTCTGGTAAGTAATAAGTCAATGAAAATCCATATATGGTATTACTCTGTCTGTCATTATCTGTACGTGGTGTTTATTCTGAAATATCAAAGATAACTTAGAATTTACTTGGTAGTAGGGCTTTGTGCCATGACAATTCTTTGGTCAAACAGCAATACTTAATATTTTAGTGTTTCAGTTTGAAGAGCGAATAACTAGTGTGTTATTCCAGGTTCAAGGGATGTAACATAGAAGTTTCCAAAGTTGATGGTGCATTGGCGTTGCAAGGAACGGTAAAAATGTCTTACGTTGACAATGTCTATGAGCGGTGGTGATATGGTCCATGTGTCAATTTGCTTATCTATTCTGTAAAAATAATGGGGAAATAAATTCAGTTGACATACTCTATTATGTCTTCACCGTTGAACAAATTTTGTTATACGATGACAAGATTCAGTACTCGTAATTAGAATTTAGGATTTTAATTTAGAAAGGTTCATAAGAAACAATGTATTCAGAAGCTACAATCAATATCATAAACACATAGATTTTATATTGGTTGGGCTTATTTTTTAAATTATGACATTAATATACAATTCCGTTTCATTTACTTTAACCAGGAAGAATGCTGTTTCGCAAAGCCTACAAGAATTACCGACTCGTTTCCACTCATTATTAAAGCTTCGTAGCCAAGCTTTAATAATGGATCGAAATCAAATAGTAGTTATAACGCTATATACTGATTACGATATTGACAATCATCAAATATCCTAATCTATTCGACGGTTAAGACATATGAGCTAAATCAATTGAGCATCGTATTAAGCTCGATTTGAATTGTTATGTCTGAAGTGTCTTTTTTTATCAAAAAAGATACAAAAAATTTACGTTCAGGATATCTATCTGAGGTATAACAAAGATAGGGGACGCGCCTTCGAGTTAAGACTAAAATAAGTTTGAGCGTATTCTAAAAATAACTCCGTCGATTTTTGGCAACGTGAGGGTCATATATTCTACGCATGCGCGGCACTGCAGACGTCTAGACGTGGTCTGGACTTTTCATTTCATGGTTTTATGGATGGGAGGTAACATAAAATAGCCTCTATTATTATGACAATTGAGGCTATAGTATTGGCGTTGAATAGTTTTCCATATTATGACCATAAAGCTATTTCTATTGTCTATTGATAAGATTAGCTGAATGTAAATTTTGTCCAGAAATATTTTATATATTTATGAAGTGCTTAAAATGTATGTTTTTGTGTTTATTAAATTTGATAAAATACAATAATAAAATTATTTTTAAATTACCTTGAGATCTGTGAAATATGTGTGAATTTAAAAGTAAATTTTAATGTTGAATGCTTAAAATAACAAGAGTACTGAGAAGTAATAACTTATAAACAGCAATCGACAGATACAAACACAGTAACATAATGACCTAGTTTTTTACGTTCACAGAGAATTCACAACACGAGTGCCCGTCACTCAAAGCGTTGCTAATTGACATTTGTTTGACATTTCCAAGCGCGGTTTTTGTGTTACCATAGACTTAACATGGACTGCGCGAGTCGTATATTATTGGAAAAAGTAGGCCTTACTAATAAAAGATAATATCGCGATCTGAATTAGATTAAATATAATAATTTCGTATTAATTTGTCTTTGAATAAAAACACACTGATTTTAATCTTATTCTTGGTACTTAACTCACCTCGATTAAATTTCAATTGTATCATAGGAAGAGAAAACACGTGTTTTAATGTTAAAATATACCACTATACTTTATTAAAGTAACATTTCTCGATGACCATAAACTTTATTCGAAAACATAAGGTTTTTACTGAATTGTCCTGATATACAATCAATAAATATATGTTTGTATATCCCCTAAAAAACGGACAAAGGCAGTGTTATGTTATATCGATGTAATTCTTACAAGCTACAGTTCGCGATAACATTCAGACCCTTGTTGTATCCAGGGGTTCGTTTATTATCTGGGGTGTGGAGTGATAACCAACAGGGTTGGCTGTGGTTGTTTGACAGCTCGATATAATGTTTTTTTATTTGTTCGAGTCAAGTGCAAGCTAAGCCCATTTATTTAAAGGATATAAAAAATGAAGTTATTTTTTTTTAAGATTACTAAACAGCGAATAACCCTTGCTTGAAGAGTTTTTGTAGCTTAAAGAATTTTGATACCTTTGCCATTTCATAATAAAAGAAAATATTGCTTAGACTGTTTTGACATATAAAAAATTAACTTCAATATGTTGGTAAATAAAATTAAGGAACAATTATTGTTATCATTTTCATTTGGCGATGTAACGGTTTGGTTTAATTGGGTATGTTATTAGATTCAATGCGTTCCTTGTCCTCTTGAGTCATCGCACAAATAGTATGTAAATTCAGATAGTTTGAAGTACAAAAATGATTTGTCAAACCCAAAAGATAAAGAAAAGGAGATCTGTTATTATTACACTATCTTAAAATATTGTTTATGAAATTATTAAAAATATATTTTTGTTTATTTTAGTAAATATGTATAGGAGATTGTTTACTCTACATAAGGCAATTTCTGATTTATTTATTAAATAATTTTAACCTGAAATAATAATTTGAATAATTAATGCTGGCTACCGATAATTTATACTTTCTTTGGCGGATTCTCTTTCATTAATTAAGTAATAAAAACTCATTTCGTTTCGTTGTATAAAATCTATGATTAAATAAATGTCAAAAACAATGTCCATTTTAGTATGGAACCCAAGTTCAAATCCTTAGTTGTTTTTAATGTTTTATAATATAACCAATATTTTTTAGCAATTATTATTTTTAAAAAAATTACAGGCTACAAACTTACATGTATTATACTAGTATGATACGATTAATTGTTTAGAAATGTACAAAAAATTATATTTACAGCCTAGTAAGAAAATGTTACGTTATCGGGGTAAAGTCATCCAAAGAAACACAGCAGGATTCAATTTGCTAAAGTTTTATTAGTTCCTTCGTTTAAAATTATATAAATGAAAAAAAAAATGTTCACTTTCGATTTCTTATTTTGAAGAACACAATGACTCAATGGATAAAAATGCTGGACTTTTCATCAATAAAAAAAAGTTGCACGTTTTGGCGGCAAATTACAATAGAGGGTCATTTTATTCTCAGAAGTGTTGTGTATTTTAACCTTACAAACTGACAGGTGCTACGTGCAGAATACGATGTGAATTTAACTTTTATTACAAAACGCAACAAAATAAGTCTTAACTAAACATATGTAAACCAAAATGTATAATGGTCTCAAGCCAACAATACGTAATTGTATTTTTTTAGGTTTCTTAATAATAATTTAGGATATTAAAACTTAGCATGTTCACCGTATTTTAATGTATTAATACACTTTAAATTGAAAAAGCATGTCTGAACCATGCTTTACATAAAAAGTGCACACAAAAGTAATGCATGTAAATGCCACCACCCACTACAAACAAAAGGACATTGTGTTTTTTGGCGCCAGATCCACATTTTGATGTCATCAGACGAGTCTGTAGAGGTCCTAAACGATAAAAATGCAATAAAAATTCGCACACTGAGCCTTTGGCGGTTGAATGATATTCTCCGAAATGCAGTCCGTCACGCATGGCTTCAATCTCATTTTTTATTTTAGTTAACTCATCTCGCCGCCCTTTAAATTTAAATTGTATGTCCAGACGGATTGATGATTTTATACTTTTAAAAGCATTCGTTAAATATAAGTTGACAATGATATACGATATGACAAACTATAATTGGATTCGCAGCATTTTTTAGGACTTCATTATAATAAAATTTCAAGTAACGCTTTTGAAAATCCAAAAAAATATTCACTTAACAAGTTTTATTTACTTTTTGGAATGTACAGTTTTTTTAAGTTTTCTTTTATTTGGCGTGCAATACATTGTAAATGAAATAAATGTCACGCTGTACAAATAGTTTTGGTATTTGTTAACTGAAAGCTCAAGGATCTGTATTTATATATTAGATCTGTTTTATTTCGATAAAAATATTATATATTAATAGCGTAAGACGATTTTTGTCTCAGTGATTGCAATGCACATAAAAAAACGGTTATGGTCTCATTTTGAAAAGCTCTAGCCGTAGATGTGCAAAAAATTTAAGAGGATTCTTGATTGCAATTTACTTCATAGATACGATTTAACAAATAATTAATTTTAGAGAGCGAAAAAAAATCACAGACCGGGAAGAGCGCTATAAAAAAAACAAATTTAAATTGTGCGAATAGACTTCGTCAGTTTAAAAAGATATTAAATCATAACAAAACCTGTTATAGGTTTAGAAATTCCTATTGAATAAACGCGAAGATTCGCGGTCTTACCAATAGTATATTTATTTAATGTTAGTATTATGTTATTCTACTGGCTATCCTAGACATCAAGATCAAAATGAGTATCAGTTTTACATCCCATAGTTTTTAACGATAATGTATTTTAGTAATGAAATTTAATAATTGTTATGAAACGAGCAACAAAATATGGAACGTTATAACATGTCAATTTAATAACACCTAGGCATTCTGCCAAGTGTTTTCAAAGACGGGCCAACTGCAACACAAGTCCTTGATCAATACCTTCTCACATTTATCTGCAACGAGACAACTCACGAAGTATCGAAATTCCAACTATGTACTTTGTTTAATAGATTTCTACATTTTTTCCTGTAATTTATCCTTACATAATTTGTCTTTTCGTATGAAACTACGTGCTACGTGCGTTAGCATAAGGGGTATTTTTATTGACAGACATTTATTCAAAGACAACCAAGAATTTTTAATTCAAGGCGGAAGACTTCGAAGTTTCACAAGTGGTTGATGTAAGCTTCGTGACGCCTAGAGGACAAACACACAATAATTTCAATTGTTAATAATAAGATTTGATATTAATACATGTTTTACTTCAGCAATTGAAGAATCAACGAAGCATTAAACAGGTTAAAGTTAGTATTACAAGTCTCGCTAAGCTGTTATGTCATTTAATGTTTGGTTATCCCTGTGACTGTAGTTTGGGGCAGGTCCAGTGGGTCGATACGAACCCTTACAGATAACATTGTTTCCAGTGTAACTATTACATCTGGAGATAATAATAAATAGTAGGTTCACTAAAACATAAGGATGATTATAGAACTATGTCGTAGTCTATGCATAGGTACTATGTGATAAAATTTTGCATAATGCAAAACAGAAGTAGTTCCTATTGTATATCTGTTTGTTCAGCTCTCATGCTAAAAACATTAATAATGGCACATATATATACTGGATTAAAGTTTTTGTTCCAATAAATAATTTTGCTCGGATATATATAAGTTTATGTGTAATTAAAAGTATATTGGATTAATCCTGGCTGAATTTCACCGCACACACCACCTAGATGTCCAAAAATTCACAACAGCGCGATTTTTAAGACATTTTCTGCCTCGCACAACCACTCTGTGGAACCAGCTTTCGCCGGCGGTTTTTCCGAACTGATATGACTTGTGAACTTTCAAGAAAAGAGCGTACGCCTTCCTTAAAGGCCGGCAACGCATCTGCAAGCTCCCCGGTGTTGCCATTGTGGTAGTGGTAGTCACTTTCCTTCAGGTGAGCCTCCTGATCGTTTTGAGCCTCCTATTTAAAAAAAATAAAGTATATTTAGTTTATTTACATGAACATTATTAATGGTAACTCTTGAGTTTGCAAAGGTAATTTACAATGTCCATTTACATCAAGTCCATTGAAATATGTGAGACACTAATATTTAATCATTATTAATATTGTAAAATAATTTTCCTTCAAAATAAATGTAACATTTATTTAATTGAAGAGCATATATACAATCGACTTTTTCAAATATTTAGATAAAGTTATGTTCATAGTTGTGCTTATATACATCAATAAATTAAAAATTTCTTCCTATTAGTGCCTTTAGCCGTAAAAATGTATCATAAACAGCCCTCTGATAAACACATTCATAGAGAATATTATAAGCAGAATGGATTAGTTTAGCGCCGAGGATTGATTTATTGCTGACCACCCCTCGGAGGGTTTCCATGTTTCGTAACCACGTAAGGAGTCGACGTTTTGCTGCTTGTCGGTGCAAAATCCAATGAAAGTAATATGTTTCACTAATAAAATATTAATATTATTTACTTATTAATCATATTATTTAATATTTACCAAGATAACTATTTAGTTGAGGGCTTATTTACTATGTGATTGTATAAAAGATTACAAATTCCTGTGGAACGAAAAAAAATCAAGCGCCGAACATATAAGTTTAACAGAAATGAAAGATACAGATAGATGCAATTTTTTATATAAAAAAAATATGCTTTTCCAAATCATGGTTACTCTACTCTCACCCTACGTAAACGAAATGGGTTCCCGTTGTCATGGGAAACCAAAAGAGATTAGTTGTTTAAAAGGAATACGTCGACTAAACTATGCGGTGAAATTGCATACGTCTTTTCGTTGCTATATAAAGTCCTTATTTTAATAAATTAAATAATAATTGTAATAAATTAAAAGTTGTGATCGATGTCGATTAAATATAATCGAAAAGTATAATCGATAAAAATCGAAAGTATATAGAATACGTATGCGTAGAAAAAACTACAGTGCCCAACTGTATGCGAAAATGTAAGTGCGCTCACTTTCCTTTACTCTCATAATCCGATGGAATGTCAAAGTCGACAGACAAAGAATAGAAAAAAAAAAACAAATTCTATACTTAATACTTACTTACTTTGATCATATGAAGTATATAAACACATTGATATCTAAATAGACACGAATGCTATTTAAACAATAGAAAATATTACTTCGTGTCTTTGTCACGTGCTAGTTTATTAATGCTTTTAGCAGGTCGTAAACACAACACTAAAACGTAAAGTTGTAAATCGCAATTACCACAGACTTATAATGTAAAATGACAATACTTAAAGAATATTAGTAAATTAATGGATACGTTTCCAAGCTAGGATTAATTAATTAAACTCAAAGGATCGCACTCTGCTTTACAGAAGATTTTTTAGCTTTGTTACATACAGCATATAGCAAGACGTCTCGGTCTGAGTTGTATAGTCTATTCCAATCGAATAAGGAATAAAGATAAACAAAAACAAAAACACTTTGCATTTACGTGTGCCACGCGATTCGCTAATAGTTTAGCATTATTGTACACTTCTAGCCCTATGTCTTTATTTATAATACAACACTATTCCTCTAAACTACTTATATCCACTTTAATTTTACTTCAAATTTCGCAAATCTATAATGCATTTTATAGATAATTCAAGTTCTCGACCAATGATATCACGTCAACTCGGTGTTGAATGTTGTTTATTTGGCTTTTGTTGTCTTGTTGTGTGAATCGACTGTAGGTATTGAAGTTAATGTATTTTTCCCTTTAATTTATCTTGCAATCTTACGAAGATTCAAAAGTCTGCATGACCGTATTGGTCAAAACCTACTGGCAACATTCACTATTTTCACTTCACAGGCTAATAAAAAATAATTTTGACGTTCTGTATTTTATTTTATCTTTAATATCGTTTAAAAATAACGTAACTAATACATAGTATAAGAACGCGTAGCACTTACTAAAGTTTTTAAGTAGGCCTTTCATTTAACTCTAGAATTCTCGCTAGATCCCTATGTGTGAAAGCTCCTTCAATAAAGTGTTGTACTCATACCGCATAGTATTATAATGGCTGTATAAAAGCAAACATGTAATAAGAATAAAATTTCAAACCTTATTGCCTTGACATAAAATGGAATTGGGCTGCAAAATGAATTTCTGTCGATTGCGTGGGAATTATGGTCGACCCCACACGCGCTGAGGAATTATGTTTGGCAAGTTCGACATATTTTATAGTTTTTTGAATTAGTTATTTGAGGGTTGGGGTCTTAATGTTTTCTGTTATTTATTCATGAACTAAACAAAAGCGCTGAACAGCGTTTTCTTTGTTTTTATTAATATATTTCAATTATAAACCAAACTGGGGAAACTATAAATTTATTTTCAGAGTAATTGTGATAATTTTTTATTGATATTTTGCTATAGTAGATTTATATTAGAAAACCCTTCTCTTTCGTGATTTCTCTATCATACTAGCGCAGATAGACTGGCCATTTAAATTGTAATTAAACCACGCGTTAACCACATATATATTACAAAAAAAAAAACCAGTCGAATCACTTTCGCTGGTTGTTTAAAGATTTTCGATAGGCATTAAGCACGTGTAATGGTTTTTTCATATAATAATAAATAATTATGTTTACATTTTATCGATATAATGCCATAATTGAAAGCCAAATTGTAAAATATGTTGAAATAGGTGTTTTCGAGTTATCTTAATTGGTTTTGTATGTTGCGTGTCTGAATCTGGTAACGGTTGTGGTATGCTGTATAATGAGAAATGAACTTTTTTGGCATGTTAACCCGCGGCTTGACCTGTACAGCACCGGCTGTTTTGTTTTGTCTGTGGTAGATTTGTTGTGAAATTGAAATAAAAAAAGGTCGGGCTTACACATAAATTATCAAAAAAAAAAATTGTCGCTTGGAATTCAAAGCAATAAATTAAATAAAAAAAAATGTAATCTGTGATCAATTATTTTGTTAGTGTATTTTGTTAATGATAGCTCTTATTTACAATTATTAATCGATTATCATAAAGCTATAATAAACGATTTTCTAATAAACGATAAACTGTTTTAGACTGCATTGGCAAGTTAGTATATATATTTTTTTATTAATGAAAGAAGTGTAACAAAACCAATAAACAGTAACAAGTACATTATAAAACAGTAGCAAAATACATATGTATTATATAAATATTAGTTGTTTATAATCAATAAG